>NC_089224.1:57786654-58033484 GCF_963924675.1 Phocoena phocoena | reverse complement strand
TATTCTTTTTAAAAATTTCTTCTGGTATTTAGAAAGGTTTGTATTTTTGTTTTAAAGGTTAGCTTTGTATTTACACATTTTACAGTGCTCTCCTTAATTTTTTATTATCTTGTTTGCTAGTTTTAAATGATATCCTTTTACTTCCACCTATTTCCTGTATAATGATCTGATTTTAATTTTCTCTTTTTCTATCATGTTAAGTTGCATTTTTCCACTTTGTCAGAACACAGAATATTTACCTGTTCTTCCATCCATGCTGTCACCTTTCAGTCTTAACTCTTCAATTAAATATATTAAACTCTTACTATCAGCCCTTTCTTAAACTTCCCTAGTCATGTCTTGATTAGAAGAAACTTCTCTAGTAAATCCTTCAGGAAATGATTCTAAAAAGAGCATTCCTTGAATTCTTGGATATTTAAAATGATCTTTCTGTAGCTTTGCTGCCGGAAGGATTGCTTAGCTGGATATAAAATCCTTGACTCCTACTTTTTCTCCTTGAATTTCTTACTATTAACGCTTGTCTTTCTTTGTCTGTTTCTCTTGAGAAATTTGATGCCTGTGTAATTGTTACCCTGATGATAATTCGTTCTTTTTGCCTGAAGATCCCGACAAATTTTCCTTTGTCTTTAAGTCTTCTACTTTATTAGACTCTATCTCAGAATTGATCATTCCAGACCACTTTTCCAAGGTACATGGTGGGTGCTGTCAATGTGTAGATTTCTCTTTGTCTTATTTCTGGAAAATTTTCTCAGATTATATGTATATATTTCTTTCAGTGACTCCAACTGTGCATATATTGGATTTTCCTTTCCTCCCTTCTCAACAATTTTCTTTCTGACCCTTTTTACTTCTTTTATTTTTCACTTTTGTTCTTTTAGTTGTTTCTTTGCCTTTGTTCATTGTCCCTTATAATCATTTGTTTCTATTCTTCCTTAGATAACTTGTAATATCATTTTGAGATTTTTTTTCTATTCCTTTATTTTTTCTGGAGTTCATTGCACTTTTATTCTTAAATTTTTGAATTTCTGATTTGGGGTATTTTTATATCTTCAAATGTTTATTTGAGGAAGTTCAGTTAAGTTTGGAGCATTGGTTTACACTTTTTATCTTGGGATTATTTTTCTTGAGGGAGCTAATCATCAGCTGAGATGTTTTAAGTCTCACTTTTTATTTTCTCTTTACCATGGCTTTACATAGAGTTAGCTTGAGAAGTTTTTTATTATTGTTGTTGTTTGTTTCTTAGTTTTGTTTTTGTTTTTTCTATTCCAGGATATTTCAGAGTTCATCACTGAAGAGTACCCATTCGTGCTAGAGTATTGAAGTGCAGTTTCTTTAGTGGATAATCATTTTGTTGATGAACGTGTTGGGGAAGGGATTGGTATAAATTGTGTGTCTCTATCTCTCACTCTTTTCTCTCTCTCTGTCTCTCTCTTTTTTCTGCAGGTTTCTTAATTTTTTCCTTCTTATTTCTTTATGTTACTTTAATACCACATCATCAAGGGTTCACCTCTTCTTCTCCATTTATTATCTTCCCCCAAAATACTTTGCAGAGGCATCAGTGGAACCTCTGGTTTCACACCTCTTTTCTACTTGTGCTACCATAAATTACTAAGCCCCAGACCTGTGTTCAGTATTTGAGCACTTAGTATGCAATCTCTTCCTGGGAGTTATTTTTATCTGGCTTTTATGTAAGTCTTATATACTCCTTTTCTCTTTTCCCTGGAGACTCCTAAGGCAACAAATGCCTCACTCTCTGAGTGAGCTTTCAATAGTAAAAGCTTCCAATAGTAAAAGCTCAGTTGGAATTTGATGATTGTTTTTCTACTCATAGGCAATTTGAAATTTGTACTACTATTTTTCTTCAAGTAATTCTGAATATGTGGTTTATATTTGATTTTATTTGAGCTCCTTATTCAGCTTAAGACTTTTGGGGAGGATCTGTAGGAAGCTGCCTTTATGTTAGGGTCAACAAGACCTCTCCAATAACTTTTAAGGTTTTTTTCTTTACTTTTTTTTTTTTTTTTTTTTTTTTTTTTGCGGTATGCGGGCCTCTCACTGTTTTGGCCTCTCCCATTGTGGACCACAGGCTCCGGATGTGCAGGCTCAGCGGCCATGGCTCACGGGCCCAGCTGCTCCGCGGCATGCAGGATCTTCCCGGACTGGGGCATGAACCTGTGTCCCCTACATCGGCAGGCAGACTCTCAACCACTGTACCACCAGGGAAGCCCTCTTCCATGTCTTTTAATTAATAAATTACTCTTTCACATTTTATTTCCTTGTGTCTTTGAACTGTGTCTGAGTGAATTCTTCAGTACCCTTTCTATCCTACTAATTCTTTGATTGTGTCAATAAAATTTATTCTGTCTTAAATTTTTTATATCACGACTACATTTTTTATTTCTAAGATTTCTGATTTTCTTTTATATCTACCTGTCCCTTTTAAATTTCTAAAATTTTAATGATTTTTATTCCTTCATTTACCTTTTTGTGCATCTTAAGCATATTTACTATAATTTTTTGTAAAATATCCTTTAAAGTATGTTTTCTCTAAAGTCATTTTATGTTTGTGTAGTTGATTTTTTGGACAGGGTTGTGGAGGGAACTGCTATCTTTTGCATTATCTGACTTCATATCTTTTTGAGTTCTGTTTTTCAGGTTCATTTTGAACTGGATATTATTTGGGTTTTGTTATCTGTTTCTCTACATCATCAAAACTTAATTTTGTTTTAGCCTCTGTTTGGCCTCTTACGAACAGACCACACCCAATATTTACAATAGTGGCCTGGAGCCCCCAGCCTGTGATGGTATTGGAAATACTGCAGGTTCTGGCACTGAGCTAGCAGGTAGCTTGGTTCAGTACCTGGAATGGCGGCAGTGTCTGTGTCCCCCAAGTTCCTTGAACCCGTGGGCTCCTACAATCCATAGCATGAGGCCGTGGTGAGCTGTGGTATTTTACTAGCTTCCTTTCATGAGTGAGAGAACCTTTTTTCATCTCCTAATTTTATGGAGTCTGGCCCCAATCCTACACTGTGTGTTTCACACTTCTTGTCCCCAATGCCTCAGTATCTCTTTCTGCATCTTGAGCTTTGGACTCCCATGGCTTTTGTCCTGATCACCACTTTGCATTTTCCTCCCATTATTGGTCCATGGAAACACATTTCTTGTTTCTTTCAGACTGATTATAAATTTATCTAAGATTGCTAAATGTTTACAGTGGAAGATACTTGTCAAACCATGAATTTACTGCATCACCTTCACCTGATAGCCCTTTACTTGGTATAGTAGTCAGGATCAGGGAAAAACAAAAACAGATCGTATACTCAAATTAGAGAATATATTGATGAAGGGATTACTTCTGTGGGTGTAACTAGAGTATAGGAAACATAAAGGAATACTGCAGAATATAGGAAAGCCCAAGAGCTGGTGCAGTACCTTGGGACTAGTATCAGACAGGAGTACTTACCACCTTTGAGTCTGAAAAGGCAAGGAGAAGAGGAGGGTATCAAAACATAGAGAAAGAAAGCAGGATGGAAGGGGTTGCCTGATAGGATGTGGGGTTTTCAGTTGAAGGGCATAGCTAGCCAAGGTGAACTCGTTCACGAAAGGCTAGGGCAATGAATATACTAAATTCACTCTCTCCCTTCAGTCGCTTGCTGTTGCTCCCTTTAATTAAACCCAAGAGGAAACCAGAGGATAAGAGAGCCTGTTGTGGGTGTAGTCCATATATTTAGCTTCTCCATGTAAGAGCAGAGTGAAGTATGGACGGTATATTTAGAGGAGTGTGGTTGATAAAGTTTTTCAGGAATGTCTGCAATACTGTTTCCTGTCTCGCATGTTCTTCTAGATCACTGTCATGCCCTCATCAAGAGCTAGAGTCTGGTCATATTTCCTTAGGTGAGCCTTTATGACTATCTGAACTAACAGGGTGAGGTGGAAGTGAGGTTATGTGACTTTTGAGGTCCAGTCATAAAAGCAAATACAACTTCTATCTGGCACTCTCTGTTTGGATGCTCACCCTTGGAATTCGGCCTCTATGCTTCAGGGAGCCCTGGACACATGGAGGGATCCATGGGAGAGGAATTGAGGCTTCTGGCCCTGAACCCCAGTTGAGCTCCCAGTTGACTGTTGGCACCAATGGTCAGTCTTTTTGAGTGAGCCATCTTGGTGGAAGATCCTTTAGCCCTTGGTTTAACCACCCCAGTTTACATCACATGGAGTAGAGGCAAGTGTTTCGCATTAAACTCTGTTTAAATTGCAGGTTTGTGATCATAATAAGTAACTGTTGTTGTTTTAAGTCCTTAAGTTTTAAGAGTTTGTTACCTAGAACAAGGGGCAAGTGGACAGTATCCAGCATACCTGCTGATGTGAAAGTATCCTTCATATTTTAGCTCAAATCTCATATCCTAAGAGATTGTGCCCCAGACCCAAGTAGCTTCTAATGATTGAGATGTTTCCTTTCTTCTCTCTTAGCACTCTGCACTAGTCTATCATGGAATTCAACCTATTGTATTTTAATTACCAACTTATGGCTGCCTGCACTAGATTACATGCTCCATGAGAGCAGATACGATGGCTTGATTATCATTTAACCTCTAGTACTGAGTCTGAAACACAGTACAAGTTTAATGTATTTTGGTTAAATAAGTGCATGTGGATTTGGACTTTTTCTCTCCCAGCTTTAACTTTCTAGAACTTTTTTTTTTAACATCTTTATTGGAGTATAATTGCTTTACAATGGTGTGTTAGTTTCTGCTTTATAACAACGTGAATCAGCTATACATATACATATATTCCCATATCCCCTCCCTCTTGTGTCTCCCTCCCACCCTCCATATCCTACCCCTCTAGGTGGTCACAAAGCACTGAGCTGATCTCCCTGTGCTATGGAGCTGCTTCCCACTAGCTATCTATTTTACATTTGGTAGTGTTTATATGTCCATGCCACTCTCTCACTTTGTCCCAGCTTACCCTTCCCCCTCCCCATGTCCTCAACTCCATTCTCTATGTCTGCATCTTTATTCCTGTCTTGCCCCTAGGTTCTTCAGAACCATTTTTTTAAGATTCCATATATATATGTTAACATACGGTATTTGTTTTTCTCTTTCTGACTTACTTCACTCTGTATGACAGACGCTAGGTCCATCCACCTCACTACAAATAATTCAATTTCATTTCTTTTTATGGCTGAGTAATATTCCATTGTATATATGTGCCACATCTTCTTTATCCATTCATCTGTCGATGGACACTTAGGTTGCTTCCATATCCTGGCTATTGTAAATAGAGCTGCAGTGAACATTGTGGTACATGACTCTTTTTGAATTATGGTTTTCTCAGGGTATATGCCCAGTAGTGGGATTGCTGGGTCGTATGGTAGTTCTATTTTTAGTTTTTTAAGGAACCTCCATACTGTTCTCCATAGTGGCTGTATCAATTTACATTCCCACCAACAGTGCAAGAGGGTTCCGTTTTCTCCACACCCTCTCCAGTATTTATTATTTGTAGATTTTTTGATGATGGCCATTCTGACTGGTGTGAGGTGATACCTCATTGTAGTTTTGATTTGCATTTCTCTAATGATTAGTGATGTTGAGCAACGTTTCACGTGCTTCTTGGCCATCTGTATGTCTTCTTTGGAGAAATGTCTATTTAGGTCTTCTGCCATTTTTGGATTGGGTTGTTTGTTTTTTTGATATTGAGCTGCATGAACTGCTTGTAAATTCTGGAGATTAATCCTTTGTCAGTTGCTTCATTTGCAAATATTTTCTCCCATTCTGAGTGTTGTCTTTTTTTCTTGTTTATGGTTTCCTTTGCTGTGCAAAAGCTTTGAAGTTTCATTAAGTCCTGTTTGTTTATTTTCGTTTTTATTTCCATTTCTCTAGGAGTTGGGTCAAAAAGGATCTTGCAGTGATTTATGTCATAGAGTGTTCTGCCTATGTTTTCCTCTAAGTTTTATAGTGTCTGGCCTTACATTTAGGTCTTTAATCCATTTTGAGTTTTTTTGTGTGTGTATGGTGTTAGGGAGTGTTCTAATTTCATTCTTTTACATGTAGCTGTCCAGTTTTCCCAGCACCACTTAACTGAAGAGGCTGTCTTTTCTCCATTATGTATTCTTGCCTCCTTTATCAAAAATAAGGTGACCATATGTGCATGGGTTTATCTCTGGGCTTTCTGTCCTGTTCCATTGATCTACATTTCTGTTTTTGTGCCAGTACCGTACCATCTTGATTACTGTAGCTTTGTAGTATAGTCTGAAGTCCAGGCGCCTGATTCCTCCAGTTCCGTTTTTCTTTCTCAAGATTGCTTTGGCTATTCGCAGTCTTTTGTGTTTCCATGCAAGTTGTAAAATATTTTGTTCTAGTTCTGTGAAAAATGCCATTGGTAGTTTGATAGGGATTGCCTTGAATCTGTAGATTGCTTTGTGTAGTATAGTCATTTTCACAATGTTGATTTTTCCAATCCAAGAACATGGTATATCTCTCCATCTGTTTGTATCATGTTTAATTTCTTTCATCAGTGTCTTATAGTTTTCTGTATACAGGTCTTTTGTCTCCTTAGGTAGGTTTATTCCTAAGTATTTTATTCTCTTTGTCGCAATGGTAAATGGGAGTGTTTCTTTAATTTCTCTTTCAGATTTTTTGTCATTAGTGTATAGGAATGCAAGAGATTTCTGTGCGTTAATTTTGTATCTTGCTACTTTACCAAATTCATTGATTAGTTCTAGTAGTTTTCTGGTAGCATCTTTATGGGTTGTCATTCATAGGCCCAGCATTGCAGATTAAGAAGCAGTTGTGAGTGTAATTGTAGCATGAGGCTGCCATTTGAGCAGCTTCCCTCTATAATATACCAGCCTTTCAGAGTGCCTGGTGTGACACCACTATCATTTTTTCAGAGCACCAATAAAAAGTGATTTGATGTCATTATAAATGATTTCTCAAATATGTTGTTAGGAGGAAAGGGAAATGGAGAAAAGGTACAAGGAGATTTAGGAAAAAAATAATTATTGTTCTTTTTTGAGGAAAGAAATGAGAACTCAGGAAAGAAGGGAGGACAAGTGAAAGGGGAAATATGATGTAGTAGCCCTACACCTAAGAGAGGTGGTGTTGCAGAGAGGAAAGATCAGGGAGTTTAGAGTCAGAAGTGAATTCAGATTCGTCTCAGCTATATCTGGACTGTTGGACAAGTGAACCTCAGTGTGCTCCTTTGAAATAAACAGAGTAATAGCCATTTTACAGAGTTGCAGAGGATTAAGAGATCCTGTATAAAGGCTAATGCAATACATGATATGTGGCAGATGATTAACAAATGTTTGCTACATCATCCACATCACCAAAACCACTGCTACCATAGCTGTGGAAATTATTCAAAGAGAAGACAGAGGCTGTATCTTCTGACCTCCTGAGTCTAGCTGTCACCTGATAGGCGACTACTGTTGCCTAATATTCAGTAATATATTTCTTTGCTTCAGGCGTAAATATAAGACAGCTGAACTCTATCATCTTGTTATTTTGTAGTCACTCTACTTGTGACTTTATAAGCAATTTCTGCCTTGGGTTAGAGGTAGTCAGAAGGCAGATATACCTAAAGAAAGAGGGAGTGGCTAGTTCACCATCAGATCAATGATTCATTCACATGGTTTGAACAGAAAGCACATTATTGAGTACCCAGAAGACATCAACACAATTTATGACAAAGAGCAATTTGCAATCCAGAGAATACCTTCAGGAGTTATTTGGATACTTTTATATAAGTTTACTGGGTGCATAGGAAAAATGATGTAATTTTTTATTTCCATGTTCAAATCTTGACTCACCACTTGTTTCCAGAAGGGCCTTAGGGAAGTTTTAATTTTCCAGAGCCCAGGTTTTCTAATTGGCAAGAAGGAGATAAGAATAACACTTACATTGTAGGATTGCTATGATAATTAGTGAGAAAATATGTATAAAATGCCTGTTGCAAAGATAGGTCATCCTAGATACTCAACATACACTTGCTAGAATAATTATTATTAAATGAAGGAAAAGCAAAAAGTTGGGATGGGGGCAGGTGCATGGTGTTGGACAGGGAAGAGTAGAAGGAGATAAGGTTAGGAGTAGGCCTGGGGGTAGATTTTCAAAGACCTTGGAGGGTCTGGAAGTTTGGATTTTAGTTTGTGGATATTAGATCTACTTAGATCAGATTAGATCAGAAATATTAGAAAAAAGGTTTGTAACTTAGAAAGAAAAATGTGATATGGGGGTATAGGATAGAAAGAGATGGCTGTTAATTGAGAGACAATGACTTGATGGGGCAGTGTAGATACAGTAGAGTATACGGTTCAAGTACAGATGCTGGAACCAAGCTGCCTAATTTTAAATCTTGGCTCTGCCGTTTATGAACTGTGGGGCCTGAGGCATGACGTTTAACCTCTTGACATATCATTCTTTTTCTCTAAACTGGGGGTGGTTTTGGTGCCTTCCTCACAGGGCTGTAAAGCTGAAGGCAGTACCTGGCACACGATAAGCATTGTTTTTTGAATTTTATTTTATACAGCAGGTTCTTATTAGTTATCTATTTTATGCCTATTGGTGTATGTATGTCAATCCCAATCTCCCAATTCATCCCACCACCACCTGCCCCCCCCCCGCTACTGCTTTACCCCCTTGGTGTCCATACAGTAAGCATTTTTTTGGACAAGAATATCATTCATAAAAAGGTCAGTTTCACTGGACTACAGACTGGGAAGGCAGAAGGAATGGAGGATGGATCTGAGGCCCCGTCTTGGGAAACTGAGGGCATGCTGGTGCCATCAACTGACCTAGAAACACAGAAGGAGCAACAGGTTTGGGGTCTTTCATGATAAGTCTGGAGTCTGGAAGAAGGTCTGGGATGGAGATGTAATTTGAGAAATGCATCCTGGGAGATAATGGGAATGGATGAGTACCACCCAACGAAATTAGGTAGTTAGAATAGAACACTATGGAAACTTGGGGTACATTTCTGTCCTTAGGTGGGCTGAGGACTATGATTTGAGTAAGGAGGGCGCTGAATGACGAGAGAAGAACCAAGAGATATTGGGGTGGTAGAAGCCAAAAGTAGACAGAGTTATAACTCTGACAGGGTGGTCAGTGAGTTTAAAGGCCAGATGATTCTATGACTTTATCATTATACAATTTACCTCCCCATGGGCCATGTCTCTGATGTTTCTGGTAATTGGATCTGCCTTTTTGCCCCATGAATTTCCAGCTGTTTTGAATTGTCAGTCACGTAATGAGTCCCAGACACGTGCAGACATCAGCTGTGCAGCAGAAGGGATAAAGACTCCCACTTACACCAGCACACGTGCGCACAGATACACACCACAAAGCCTAACCTGGGAAATGAATGAATATGGCCAGAGAGAGCTCTCTGTCCTTAAGGACAACACTCGTGGTTTTCTGTGAGGTCATGAAATGGTGCTAATCAGTTCACCTGCCCTGCTTTCGAGACCTCACTGCTCCCCACCAAACCACAGTGCCTCTTGGATGAGCTTGTTTTTGTATTTTGGCCACACAGTGCATAGAAGTCTTACTGAGATGTGGACTCCATTAACTCAGCTCACAGGGCTGTCGCTCACATTCTTAAAGCCTGAAAGGCTGGATCACAGAGTTGGCTCTCCCTCACCCTGGCCTCACTAACAATGGGGTAAGTGGAGTCTTGGATACATCTAATGGGATGGGTCAGCTCGTAGTCATTGAGGTCATCTCTCTGCCTCTAGAAAAGACTGTGTCTCTAACGCTCCAAATAAAGAAATGCTTTAGTTTTCCAGAGAGCGAACCATGTTTGATCCTATTCAAAAAAAGAACAGCTTGCATTGAGCACCCACATGGACACATTCCTCAGCCAGTAGCTGAGGGTGCCACCATGCAGTGTCCCTATGTCCCAAGTCACGGTCAGTACGGGGAAAGAAAACAATAACAAACAGCATTGGAGAGAAAGAAAAAATGTGTTTTGGGGGTTTGAGGAGGTAGAAGAAATGTCAGGTAATTGCCTCTGTTTTCAGAATGCTAATGAGATAAAATATCAAAAATGGAGAAGTGCTGTACTGTTGTCCCACGACATGTTTCAGGGTTGCTTTTTGGGGTGAAAAACTGGAAATTGGAATATGGAATGCGAAATAATGTTGGCAAAGAGACTTTCTATCAGGGTAATTTAGGTCATTAGTTAATTAACTCAGCATATATTTATTACATGTGCACTATAAGGAAGGAACTCTGCTGGCGGTGAGGATCTAGCTGGCTCTGTTGGGAATGCAGGTGATTATCAGCATTTCCAGGGAGTGCTCCTGTCCTGCAAAGTGAACTTCAGGGGGAAGGAGGCTGTCAAGAAAGGGTTACATCCACTTCTGCGTTGTTCACATTTTTACAGGACTCTTCTGAACCTTGCCTGAGTGGTTGTTTTGCTGATGCGTCAATCATTTTCCTCCTCTCACTTCCACCATTAGTGATGAAAACCAAAAGGGTGGGAATAAATTGTCCATTCCACAGATCATTTGTAGAGATGTTTAGTCAATGGATAGAAAAATGAACAGTAGTTAAATGTTAATTAATTCCTTTTTAAAAGCAGCATTTCATTTTATGCTATTTATGAGGATTGTCTAGTAAACAGATTCCTATTACTTGGGTTAGACCATTGAATTTGCTTTAGTCGCTTATTCTAAATGTTCATTAATTTCCACCAGCTCTAGAGACTAAATTCTTACTGAACATTACCACAAAGTGCTGTCCAAAAGCAAGGACTGTGTCTGCTTCATGTTCTAAAAAATGCCCATAAGGAAGGAGAAGTGCTTGAGGGACCCCCCAAAACAGGTTTTGATGAAGATAGTGATGACGATGATAATGGTAGGGTAATGGAGATAGTGGTAATGGTGATGACAATATTGGATCTATTCCCTAATTTGATGCCAACTGAAGATGAGAATTGTGGTGTAACTTTTCTTTCCAGGTGTATTAAAGGGATTTTGTGTGTGTGTGTGTGTGTGTGTGTGTGTGTGTGTGTGTGTGTGTGTGTGTTTATCAGGGGCACAAAAGGAAGGTGCTTTCAGGGGACAGTTTGTTAGACATTCTAGCTTGGAAGGGCAGCTGAGGCGTGAATGGACCAAATGGAGTTACCCATCTGCCAGGAAAATTAAGTAAACGCTCAGCCAGTGTAGCGGAAAAACTTGAAGCCAACCTGGTCTAAGTACAAATCCAAGGTCATTTTTGTGAGTTTGAGTGGTCATGTAAATGCCAAGTCTCCCTTTTCTCATGTGTAAATGGGATATAGTTCGATACAGTTCTCTAGTTCTCAGGGCTGTTGTCAAGATTCAGTTGGGTAAGGTAGTAAAGCTTCCACACAGTATCTAAAGCATGAGTTGCAAAAAATTTCATTCTCCTCATCTTCCCCATGATCATCAGTTTACTCAACTATAAAATGGGCTAATAATATGTGCATCAATCCTCATTGGAACTGAGGTCCAGCACGTAAAAAAAAAAAAATATGTGCATCAAATGCAATAATGTATATTAGAGTATTTTGTAAAGCAGAATGTGTTATAAACTTCCCAGGATTAATTATATTCTGGTGAAATATGGGCTAGTAGAGATGAACAGGTCCTCTGGAAAATCCTTATACGTCTCTGGGCTTTTTCACGTTTCTGTGACTTTGAATTCAAATTCAGTGTCTACGTCATTCAGTGCAGAATTATAGCTGTCCCCTTGACCGGTGGATCGTGGGGAGGCTGGAAGGTGGGAAAAGAGTGTGGATAGATGGAGGGTGGGCTGCTTTGAGACTCAGCTCTGCCATCCCGGCTGTGGAGGAAATGCGGAGTCCATCTGTAGTCAGCTGGGGAGAGAAAGCAAGAGATGGGGGCGTTACACAGTTGCTGCCAGGGATCCATGAAGTTTTGCAAGGTTCATCCATTTGATGTTTGCCACAAATGGCAAAAAGAGCTGGGCCTCAGCTATGGAGAAAGAGCCACTGGGAGATGGTCACTGCTAGGCCCATGTGATACTCTTTGAGAATGGTTATGAATTGATCACTTCTCTTAATGGTCCAAGAGGGTCAACTGCTCAATGCCCAAATCTCGGACAAGCTCCCACCCCACCCTGCCCATTCTCCCCCGCAGAGAGCTGCATCTCTGCAGCTCCCTCTGCAACCAAAGGCTCTTCCACGTGGCGTTAGGAAGATCTGTCTGCACCTTGGCTTCACATGAGCTCCATCAGCATGCAAATAACTCCCTTTGTTCCTGCCAAACTTCCTTATTGAAAAATCGAAATGTCTTGTCTTTATTTTAAATTTTAAACAGGCAAATTAATTTTATTAGTTAAACCACTCTGGGGGAAGAAAGAGCTTTTTACCTTAGATGCCATGACAGCATCTCCTCTGTCACTTTTTAAAAGCCCCATGTTTGGAATTAAGCCTCTTGGCAGCCTGTGCTTGGGTGGCAGCAGCTTTAAAAAGAGAGAGAGGGAAAGGGAAAAAAGCCATAAAGTGAACTGACTTTTGGAAATTTAGTGACATGGCTACAAAGAATCAAACAGGAGAGCCTGAACTGGAACAGCTGCTCCAGCCTTAAGAGTCTGAGCTCTGGCGGCAGCCAGCACCCAGCACATCACACACTGCGACAGATGCCAATTGTAGCAGGAGCATTAGTGGTTATTACAATGGGGACAAGGTTTGAAATGGTGTTGGGGGCCAGTGTGCTAAGGAATGACTGTTCCTCTCTTTCACGAAAGCACTAGGGAAGTTGGAAGCATCTCAGCTTAGAAGGGATTAGTGCGTTTCTTTCATTGACTCTGCAAATGGTCTGTTCTCTCATTATTATTCTGGGGCCCTTAGGACTTGAAAAGTTCAATCAGTACACTTCTCTCCCTGGTATACACTGCTGAGGCCGCTGTTTTGCATTGCTAGTTTCCTATAGTCTTCTGATTGCTCTGCTGACTTGGATTGGGTTCCCTGAGAAGCAAACTTTGAGGTGGAGATTTGCATGTAAGAGGATTATTGAGGAGTGCTCTGGGGGTCACCACCTTTGAGGAGTGAGGGTTGCAGGATTGGGCAGAAGGAGAAGGTCAGCTGTGGTGTGGCTGCAACAAGGTCTCAGCTGATGCCATAGGGAGCTTCAGAGCACAGATGGCACATCGGAACCACCCCAAATGGAAGCCTTCGTAGCAGCATTGATCAGTTATCTGATGTCAGGTCTCTCCAGGGAGGAACATGGCCTCCCAGTGGCAACTTCCTTTAGTCAAGGGCTACTACCAGATAGGGTTTTAACTGTGAATTGTCAGTGGCCAACACTCCTATAGCTGGGAGGATGCATCTCAGTCCTGAAGAGGGTACCTGGGATACACACAACAGCATCCACTACACTGATCTCCATCCACTCCTATCCCCCCATCCTCTGTTCTTTATACACTACTCCAAATTATCTTCCCAAAATGCAATTGGATATGCCTCTACTCTGCTTATAAATTCAACAATGGCTTATTGCATCAAAGTAAAGGCCCAAATCCTTATATGACCTGCAAAGACCTGAATCAGCTAGACTCCACCTAAATTTCCAGCCTCATCAATCTCTCACAGTCTCTCTACCCTTCAGGCACAGGGCCACTGTACATCTTTTTCTTATTCTCAGAAATACTCTTCTCTCTTCTGCCTTGATGTTAGACTATTTTTCTTTTTTTCTGTCCAGTATCTCACCCACCTTGCTAATTTGGGGAACTCTCATCATGTGGGTCAATAAAAGAGGAGCCACTTTCTTCTTTGACATCTGACCCAAGCTTGTACTTCTGGGTGTTCCCATCCTGCACTTTCAATCTGGAGTTAGTGACAAAAAGACAAAGGGCAAGGAGGTTTAGTTGCTGACCTCTGTGGCAGCATCACTGAGCAGGAGTAGCTGTAGGTCCAGAAGTGTTTCTTCCATCAGCTTCCCTTGATTCCTGATGTTCTGAGCTTGTTCGTTCAGTCTTCCTGTCAATTCAGTGAATTATCCAACATCTGTCTCATGCATTCGTCTTTCGATGTACTTTTGCTTCATTACTCACACTCGTGATATCAGCTCATGAGTCATTGCCTTAGGGAAGCCTTTCATGGCCACCCCTCCCCGGTGTAGGTCCATTTCCCATCATATCATTGGTCTTCTTCATCCAGAACACTTACATACCTGTAATCAAACATTCATGAAAGTGATGATTTGATTAAGGACTATCTTCCCAATTAGAATTTGAACTTCCTGAAAGTGAGGCTACATCTACTTTTGCTCATGATTCTTTTTCTGACGCTCTATCACAGGGTCTAAAACTAAATATACGAGCACACCTTTTGAATAAACAAAAGTATAATGAAAGCAGTGTCTGGAATTGGTTGTCTATAACTTTTTAAAAAGTGAGATAGATATGGACATTGAAGGAGAATGGTACAGTATATTTTCCTGAAGGACTGAGGAAACACCATTTTTGTTATGCACTGTTTTCTTGCTTTTGTCAATAAGCTGTCTTAATGACGTAATTGATCAGCTCTTACATTCTCATCCTTATCATACTTCAGGAGGGCTGAAAGTTTCAGCTTCACTTTTTTTGGATCTGGTTTTTCCCACTGTTTAGACACAGTTTTGCTTTCCTTCTCATCATTAATTGAAACTTTTAAAGAATAACTGGTGAAATCAATAGACATTCGACGTGTGGAGCCAGATTCCTTTATAGAGTCTTTGTTAGGTGGCTCCTGAGAACCATGCAGTGAAGATAATCCTTTCAGCGGAAAGAGCATCGAATGAGAGAGGCTCCCAACTGTTCCCTTTTGGGATCTCTACCAAGCCTCACATTTCAACTTATGGGTCCAATCTCAGTGTCCTTTCATTTGAGCGTTGCTAGGAAGTTTGGTTTTCGATTGGTCTTGGGAGCTCTCAGGGCAGAGATGGATGCTTGCTATAATGATAGTTGTCTAGGACCACACAGTCACCAGCATGTTTGTGGGGAGGATGAAGAGGGTTGAGTTTCACAATCTGGAGGGCCCTTCAGATAGCATGGCCTGGCTTTAGCCCACATCAGAGCTCATGGGATTCCAACATGTTCTCTCTGCACAAAGCTCCGTGTCACCTCTGGTCCATGGGTTCAAAGCCAAACTGGAAGAAGAATTTACTACCTTCTTCTGTCAACTCTCACCTCTTCCCAGGGCCTAGATACTGACAACCAGAGCCAGTCCCTATGATAGCATCAGTCAGCAGGAAGATCACCCAAATTGAAAGGTAGATATTCCTTAAGAAGTCAGCTCTCTTATCAGAAACCACAGGTCAAAGGGAAGGGGGAAAATGGAATATTCAGTGGGCTTCAGACCTGTGTTGGGCAGTTTTACACATGTGAAATTGCTGGATCTTCACACTACCCTTGACAAATAGGTAGAATTATTCCTACTTTATAGGTAAAATATTGAGCTTCAGAAGGGGTAGGTGACTAGCCCACAGTCACACAACACTAAAGTGGCAGACCAGTGGTTAAAATGGAGGATCGACTGATTGAAAGTCTGGGCTTTTCCCAGTCCTCCAAAGTGTCATGACAAAAGGGCACTGAGCGACAATTAATTCCTGTGCTTGGTAAGACCTCCTGCTGGTGGATACTGCTGATTAGACACAGCACTAGTCCCTCTTGTCTGTAGACATGGATCTGCTGGCACTACTGCACCCTGTGTGTCTTGAGGTGTCTATACTCAAAATTTGTTTCTGGGTATTTTATTTTTGATTGGCATGATATCTAAGACAGGATGGTCCTGTGAAAATTGAAGGGGGATTGCTAAAAGTTATAACATCTAGAATTTGGATCCCAGCTCTGCCTTTTACTACTTGTGTGATGATGGGTGAGATACTTTAGTGCTCTAAGTTGCATCCTTAAAATGGAAATCCTCATACCTTTGGGGCAGGATTAACTTTGTAATAACAAATGTCATGCTTCCTTATTTTCTTTAAAGCAATTTAAGTCTGACTCTGAGTTCCTCCTGTTAGCTCATGGAAAGTTTGCTCTCAAATAGCATAGGGGTTCCCCCGCTAGAATTGTGCTAGACGTGTGTATAAGAGACATATGTAGTATGTGCAAAATAGGGGGTAAGATTGGAGGGCTGAGTGAGGATCTCCAAGTCAGCCATTTATTCATAAAACAGCCAGTATGTTCTATCCTGTGATAGATGTCAGGGAGAGAATGGAAAATAGACTCAGTTGCTCTAGTAAGGCTGAGAAGACAGATTATGTTACAGAATAGTAACATAATGATGAATATTCTTATAGGGGAAGGACATGTGGGTAACTCACCTAGTCTGGTTGGGGGGTCAGGGTGGTTCATTAATTCTGGCATAGACAGCAAGAAAGGAGAGTGGGCATGAGATGTGGCTGGGGCATTGGGAGGGGCCAGATAGTTGAAAAATTAGGTTCAGAAAGGGTAGACCACTAGCTCACAATCACAACATTAAAGTAGCAGCAATAATTAAAATTGCAGATTGACCGATTTATTTGTTTGTCTCAGTCTTGCCATCAAGACTTACAAAGTCTTCCCCAAAGGATTTATATGACAGCTTTATCCAAAGGGAAAATTTATAAAGCAGAAGGGGTAATGCAGCAGCTAAGATTTATTGGTACGATTCATGTATGTATTTGTTTTCTGAACACTTACCATGTGTCAGACACGTTGCTGCAGCCATCACCTCACTTCAACATCACAGTAGCCCAATGCAGTATGCACCCTTATCGTACCCAATTTACAGAACAGAAAATTAAGTATCAGTGAGGTCAAATAATTTGCTCAAGATGACACGGCTCATAAATGATAAAACCAGGATTTAAATCTAGGTATTCTTATTCCAGAGCCCTCACTTTTACCTTAGAATTTCTGACTAGCTGATTGGACAAGTTGCCTCTTAGTGGAGAGCAGTATTCTGAGGTTGTACATAGAGTTAATATGTTTTGATGGTGAGAGGAAGCTAGTTTTGGAAGGTTAAACTAAATGCAAAACGTGAGTGCTTCCAAAGGAGCAACTATGATACTTGTGTATGTGTGTGTGTGTGTGTGTGTGTGTGTGTGTACACACATGCATGCATGCACCAAGATGAAGTCCACGCCAAATGTCCTTGATATTTGTAGGACCATTTGATCCTGTTCAAAATGTCCGTAAGACATTTGGTTCACACCAAAATGTCATTGATATTTGGTTATATTTGGTCCTTTCCAAAACATCCATGGAGGCTTTTGGTCCACACCGAAAGGTCGTTGATATTTGGTCCTGTACAAAACCATTTGGCATGGACCAGATATACCTATGGACATTTTGGACGGAAACAAATTTCAAGAAACTTTTGGCAAGGACCGGATGTCTTATGCACTAAATGTCTTACGGTCATTTTGGCCAGGACTGAATATCAAGCAAGGACTTTTTGGCATGGGCCAAATGTCCTACAAGGGAGGTGGGTGATATAGGAGGTTGAGATTCTATTCCAGAATTTTCCAAACTGTGCTCTGCAAAGAGTTCTAGTCTGACACATGTTGAGATGTTTTTTGAAAGAGGATTTCTGCAGTCAAATTAATTAAGGAAGCATTGGAAAACAAAGTTAAATTTCTTTACTCCAGGACTTCTCAGGTCCTTTAGTATGATACATAAAATGTGACCCTTTAAGAAGGAATTAGTATTTTTCAAAGGTAATTGGTACCATTACCTATTATTTTTTTTCCTTGAATATTTATGAAGCACCAGGTATAACATAGGTTAGAGAATGCTGTTGTAAACAATCTTTATGATTTTTATGATTTTGCATTGGTGGAATTGGTTATGGTAATTAGTATAATTCTGTGAATAGCTTTTGATTAATATGCCCTGGATGGGAATAGCTTTTGATAAATATACCCTGGAGGGTTACTTTCTTTGAGATACAAGGATTATTTTTTATTGACTTGTTTGCTTTAATAAGAAAGGATTTTTATTATTGTCTTGGGATAATTAGAAACTAAGAGAAAACCCTTGCCCCTCCAGATACATTTGAACAGCTGTGGATTATACCGTGATTTAATAATAGCTTCAATATTTCATTACAATGTATTTGTAGAGGTGGATGAATTTGGCACAGAAGGGTTCCAAATTAGGCTTTAAATCCAGAAGCTGGAACCTCTTTCCCACAGTATAAAGTCTTTTGTATCAAAAAGACTTATCCATGTTGCAAAGACGAACAGAATGAGAAGTGGAGTGAAAATCTGTTTTTTGGAGTTAGTAACAGTAGAGAATGGAAATGCAAATAGAACAGGAGAGGAAAGAGAGTTTACTAAATTGTAATTTCCTTTTAAAATCTGTTTGGAGGGGCCTTTGCTTTTACCACAATGTTCATCCATTAAGTTTTCTCTTTTTAGCAGGAAGCATTGATTTGTGAAAATAATGGCTCTTGCTGGAAGATGAGAATTTCATTTAAACCCCAACATTTTCTAGTTTATGGTATCTTTAAAAATAATCTAAAAGAAGAAACTGCTAACTTGATTCTGTCGGTTTTCACTGGGATTTGTTTTTTAAATTCTTGGACTGTTTCCACTGATAGAAACAATTTCAATGCTTACGGTTTGGCAGAGAAATGACTTTTTTTTTTGGTCACCAATAATTGTTTTTTTAATAGTCTCCAATTCAAAAACAAAAACTTACTATGAAGATGAAAACTTGCTAAGGTTTGAGTGTTTAAGTTGTCTAAATTCATCCTTAAGAATGATGCCAAATGGAAATAATCCTCATAGAATTACGAATCAGAAGACCTAACCTTCAGTAAAGCGGAGCAGAGTAAACTTGGTTTCACTCTTTGAGGTGGGGGGACAAATGTGGCCGTAGATACTCGTTTTCAGTGACTCAGGTGGCTGCAGTAAAAGGAAGAAGCTGGGGGAAAAGCTTTAAAAAACACATAGTTCTTATAAGTTATATGCAAAGAGTACTATTCAGTTTACATTGCCTCAGTTGAACAGCAATCTTGTGACATAGGTGTTGCCATAATCCCCATTTTATAGGCTGGGAAACTGAAGCTCAGAGAGGTTGATTGACTTGTTGACTTGTTCATGGATTGAACGTAAAGCTAATCACTTAAACTAGGCTGTATTAGTCAGGGTTCTCCAGAGAAACAGAACCAATATATTTATATAACCAAAACTCAAAATGACCTAAGACATGTATACTGTATACACATGACACACACACAAACACACACACACAGATTAAATGGATTGGTTGGCACATGTGAATATGGAGGCTAACAAGTCCCAAGGTGTGCTCTCAGTAAGCTGCTCATCCAGGAGAACTGATGTGTAGTTCCAGTCTGAGTCTGTAGACCTGAGAACCAGGAAAGCTGATGGTGTAAGTTCCAGTCTGAAAGCCAGAAGGCTTGGCAGACTCAAGAAGAGCTGATGTTTCAGTGTGAATTGAAGGTCTAGAAAAGACCAAAACCTCAACTCAACAGTCAGGTAGCAGAAGTTCCCTTTTACTCAGCCTTTTTGTTCTTTCTATTCAGGTCTTCAATGGATTGGATGAAGCCCACACAAATTAGGGAGGGCAATCTGCTTGACTCAGTCTACCTCTTCAAATGGTAATCTGATCCAGAGACACCTTCATAGACACACACAGAATAATGTTTAAATAAATATCTGGGCACTCCATGGCCCAATCAAGCTGACATAAAATGAACCATTATATGGGCCTTCTGGGTCTAAATCCTATGTTTTGCTTGCATAATAATAACATTAAGCCCACTTTCCAGATCTGTTTTTGAAGCTGTCATCCATGCTCTTGTTTGCTTATATTACTACAATAATTTTACCTATTGTCATTCAGTATGCCTCCTCACAATATTTTAAATTTATATTGATCCTTTAGAGCTAAATCGGGCTCAAGTGGGGGAAATTTTTGCCCTCATTGCGACACATGGCCATGTCAAACATTTTTGGCCATCACAACTGTGGTAGGGGAGGGTGGTTGAGGGGTTAGACTTCTGGCATCTAATGGGTAGAGACCAGAGATGCTACTAAAGCTCCTGCAAGTCACAGGACAGCCCCCCACAATGAATTATCCAAATGTCCCAAATGTCAATTGTGTCAAGGTTCAGAAACTGTTCTAATGTAAGAGTTCTTAGAGTCCAAGGTGAGTTTTGGGAGATATGTACATACCATGAAAATATATGCAAAATTTTATACATACCTTATGTACTTTTTTTTCTGGAGAGAGTTCATGGCTGTTACCATGAAAATATATGCAAAATTTTATACATACCTTATGTACTTTTTTTTCTGGAGAGAGTTCATGGCTGTTATCAGATTGTGACAGAGGTCCATGCTCTCGGTGATGGATGTGGCAGATTGGCACTTAGTATCAAACTTCTTTTATCCTGTCTTCCTGTATTGCAGAGCCTGGGTAGCTTAGATCTATATTCTCCAATCTCACCTGTAGCTATAGTGTTGGGTATAAGTTCAGTTCTTCCAGGTATATGGAAGGCAAAAGTGAGGCAGGGACCATGTTCCTGCTGCTTTGGTTGTTTTCTACTGGCAAGTGTGTGGTAGTCATGTTGGGTTTTTCTGTATTTTCTTTCTAGGGTTCAGCCAAGAGCTTCATGGGTGGTAAGAGACAGTGTAGTGACAGTGGCAGGGAAGACAGTGGTTTTCTGATCTTGTATTACCGTCATGAGAGTATGTTGTTGAAGTACACAGTTTCAGAAGCTGCCTTCCCATTTCCCATCTTTTCGATAGAGGCAAAAATGCCACGCCTCTGATGGATCATTTTTTGAATATTTTTCTAGGAGGCATTTCTGGAGGCCCAGCTTAGAACTTGTTCCTCCATACTACTGAAAATTTTGAAAGTACCTAATTCCTTGAGCTAAATCCCATTCTGTTGGGTTGGCCAAAAAGTTTGTTCAGGTTTTTCCATAACATCTTACAGAGAACGAATATTTGGCCAACCCAATACTTAAGATATTGATATTGGTATCGGTTCCTTGCAATTGAGCCCTACTGATAACACCTCCAAAAAGTTTAGAACCACTGATATGCTGGACTTCTGCCCTGATGGGCTGTTGATTATTTTTCCACTGTAGAGTACTCATTTACCTAGATGGCAAGGTTTCCTTAATATCTACATCAGGGAACTGTTAGAAAACGTTTGCCCTGGTGCACAAGTAAGCTTGTCATTGTGGAGAATAAGCAAAGACTGTAGTTCGATATAAAACAGGCTTCACTGTTACTGTTATTGAACTGTTACTGTGCATGTAAGAAATGTTGAAAGGTTAACACTGGAAAAGGCCTTAGAGACCCTTCTCAAACAAAGTGCAAATTGGTGGGAAATTCTGGGTTGTTACAATGACTGGGGAATGCTACTGGCATTTAGTGCCCAGAGGCCATGGATGCTAAACTTCATGCTGTGTATGGGGCAAACCTACAGCATAAAAAATTGCTCCTTGCCTGCCCATGGCCATAGCATTCTTGTTGGAAAACACCAGTTCAATATCCTTGCTTTACCAAAGAAGCAAGTGGAGCACAGGACAATGAAATGATTTTCCTAAGGTCATAGAACTCATAGCGCTGAGACTGAAGCCCAGGCCCTCTGATTCCCGGGGCAGAAGGGTTTCCCTCATCACAATAGGAGAGGCTCTCTGATGTTGCCAAGTGACCTAAGGAGCCAGGAGATAGGCCTGGAAATGGAATTAAGAGGAGAAGGAATTGAAAGCAGGTCTACCAGATATATGATATTCAGTCATATGCAAAAAATGGCCAGAATTTTTGTTCTGTTTTTTTTTTTGATCTGTATGTGGGCAGAGTCAGTCCTGACTGCTCATTATCCATGCTGTACTAATTGTTAAATGTTTGCAAAGGAAAACATAAGACGAGAAGACAACCCTCAGAATGGGAGAAAATATTTGCAAATGAAGCAACTGACAAAGGATTAATCTCCAAAATTTACAAGCAGCTCATGCAGCTCAATATCAAAAAACCACACAACCCAATGCAAAAATGGGCAGAAGACCTAAATAGACATTCCTCCAAGGGAGATATACAGATTGCCAACAAACACATGAAAGGATGCTCAACATCACTAATCATTAGAGAAATGCAAATCAAAACTACAATGAGGTATCACCTCACACCAGCCAGAATGGTCATCATCAAAAAATCTACAAACAATAAATGCTGGAGAGGGTGTGGAGAAAAGGGAACCCTCTTGCACTGTTGGTGGGAATGTAAATTGATACAGCCACTATGGAGAACAGTATGGAGGTTCCTTAAAAAACTAAAAATAGAACTACCATACAACCCAGCAATCCCACAAGTGGGCATATACCCTGAGAAAACCATAATTCAAAAAGAGTCATGTACCACAATGTTCATTGCAGCTCTATTTACAATAGCCAGGACATGGAAGCAACCTAAGTGTCCATCAGTAGATGAATGGATAAAGAAGATGTGGCACATATACACAGTGGAATATTACTCAACCATAAAAAGAAATGATATTGAGTTATTTATAGTGAGGTGGATGGACCTAGAGTCTGTCATACAGAGTGAAGTAAGTCAGAAAGAGAAAAATAAATACCATATGCTGACATATATGGAATCTAAAAAAGATGGTTCTGAAGAACCTAGGGGCAGGACAGGAATAAAGACGCAGGCATAGAGAATGGACTTGAGAACATGGGGAGAGGAAAGGGTAAGCTGGGACAAAGTGAGAGAGTGGCGTGGACATATATACACTACCAAATGTAAAATAGATAGCTAGTGGGAAGCAGCCGCATAGCACAGGGAGATCAGCTCGGTGCTTTGTGACCACCTAGAGGGGTGGGATAGCGAGGGCGGGAGGGAGACGCAAGAGGGAGGGTATATGGGGATATATGTATACATATAACTGATTCACTTTGTTATAAAGCAGAAACTAATACACCATTGTAAAGCAATTGTACTTCAGTAAAGACGTTTTTTTTAAAAAAAGAGAATCTTGTTGAAGACAAAAGTGAATGGAGAGACGCTGGCTTGGCATTTGACTTTGTTCTCATCATGGTTACTCCATCTTGAGATGTTTATTCCTCAGTGCAAACAGGGAATTTAAAATCCTTCCTCATTACATTTAATTGCGAAGCAGTACTTGCCATCCTGTATCAAAAGGGCACCTCACTTGCTGTAGCTTTCGTCTCTGCCCTGATATTTTCCTTTCTGAGGTGTTCTAGATTAAACTAGAAGGTTTTGCAAATGTTTTTGAGACTCTCAAATTGTCCCCAGGACTTCTGGTGCATGACTAATTGTGCAGGGATCAGTGATTAGTTCTTACTTTGGAAAAGAATACTTCTCTGCGGAACAGAAAGCACATTTAATGAGTAGGTTGCTTCTTTCCACTGTAGGATTCAGCCATAATCACCTTTCTCTAAGAATTAGGCTCCCGAATCTTCTTGAATTTCATTTAAGCTTGCTATCTACTCATATCGTAATTTTTAAAATGTAGGCATTAGAAATATGATAACTAATTAAGCTAGAAATTTGGACATATTAAGTTAAATCTTGAGTTTGCCCTTGCACCTGTGGGCAATAATCATCCATACCTCCTGTAACAGTAAAGTGCTTTTTGGCAGGGGTGATGTCTTACTGCCTTTTCCACCTGCAAAAAGTAGGCATTCATTCATTTGTTCTTACCATCAATAAATATTTACTAAGCGCCTATGATGCGTTAGGCACTGATAGGTACAGGGGATTTATCTAAGAATATGTTCCCCAGCCAAAATGTCAGTATGTCTGGAGGTACTGTAATTTTATAATTGGTGTTTTACAGTGGGCTAGGCTTCTTTATTCTACTTCCCTTTTTGTACAGGAGCCTAGAGGTGAAACTGACAGTGATCTAGAGGAGAGGGGGTCTCTAAAGAGGTGAAGAACACCAAACAGTCCTTGCTTTCAGGGAGCTTATGTTGTGATATCATTGTCCATTGAACCAGACTAAACTATCTTATCAGAGTAGTACTAGGGTTAGTGAGAAAGAAAGAGTTCAGTACAATGCCTGACTGCATACACAGTAATTCATTTAGCATTAGTTATAGTTGTTAGGTGAGTTTTTCACAGCTAGTTTCCAACTGTCTGTCTCTCCCAACTATATGAGTACCAGCCAGCCTCTCTGTGTTCCAAATCACTGTCAGTGTCACTTCCTCACTCCTGTACAAAATGGGACCCAAAATGAAGAAACTTAAACTATTGTAAAATACCATTCATAAAATTATGATACCTCCAAACAGACTGACACATTGGCTGGGGAACATAGTTTAAGATAAAGTAGCTAAAATTTCTGTGTTCGTTTTACATTCAGAAAAATGCATGTCACCTTCTCCTCTGGAGCTGGGAGGATTAATGCGGGATTAAATTACAAGTTTATTAAGCATGTAGGATGTAGGCTTTTTCGAGGGGTAGCACAGTATGATGATAAGCTGCTGTCCCAACAGTTATGCCACAGAAGCAGAACAACAGATAGAAAGAAGCCGACTTTATGTTCCGTTTGAAATTTGATATGAGTGAGGATGGGAAGAGTGCATGTACATCTAATGGAAAAAAAAAGAAATTAATAGAAAAAGACTGAAGAACAACCAAGAATTAGAATTGATAAGAAAAGTAATGGGAGTGCTTAGAAAACGTTTGAAGTGAAAAGTAGAATATAATGTAGGCAGTTGTGTACAGTGTGGTATAATCATGGCAACAGAATTTTTTTCTGCAGTGGAGAAAGGTGATAGTGTTTGAGAAAAGAGAGAAGTCTGGGCTCTCACTAGCCTGGTGACTTTGGGCATAGTTCAATCTCCCTGGGTTCTAGTTTTCTCATCAGTCCAATACTAATGTTTGCTCTGATGCCCAGAAATTGTCCTGAAGACTTGTGAGTACAATGAAAAAAGATAATAAGAATGAAAGGGCTTTATTACAGGCTGAATTATGTACCTCCTAAATTGATATGTTGAAGTCCTAATCCCCAATACGTCAGATAGTGAATGTTTTTGGAGATAGGACCTTTAAAGGTATAAATAAGTTAAAATGATGTCATCAGGGTGGCCCTAATCCAATATGGCTAGTATCCTTATAAGAAGAGGACATCGGGACACAGACACACACTTAGGAAAGACCATGTAAAGACACAGGGAGAAGATTGCCATCTACAAGGCAAGGAGAGAGGCCTTAAAGGAAACCAACACTGCCAACACCTTGCATTCAGACTGGTAGCCTCCAGAATTGTGAGAAAATAAATATCTGTTGTTTAAGCCACACAGTCTGTGGTACTTTGTATGGCAGCTCTAGCAAACAAATGCAGGCTTTGACAAGGTAAAGGCACTGAACATTCTTTTTTGTACTTTCCCATTGCTATGGACTAAATATTTGTGTCCCTACAAAATTCGCTTGTCCAAGCCCCAATGTGATGGTATTTGGAGGTGGGGCCTTTAGGAGGTACTTAGGCCATGAAAGTAGAGCCTCCATGATAAGATTAGCATCCTTATTAGAAGAGAAAGAGAGGCCGTGTGCTTTCTCTCTCTGCCTCTGTCTGTCTGTCTGTCTCCCCAACATGTGAGGATGCAAAGAGAAGGGAGCCACAAAGAGGGGCTTCACCAAGAACCCAACTATGCAGGTACCCTGATCTTGGGCTTCTAGCCTCTAGAGCCGTGAGAAATAAATATTTGTTGTTTAAGCCTCCCAGAATATGGGATTCTGCTCTAGCAGCTCAAACTAAGATACCCATGTAGCACTTAAGTACCTAGTAAATGCTCAGTAATTTGAATGAAGTTATCAATGGTGCCTGTTAGTACTGCCTACTATGCAAATATTACAGCTTGTTCTACTGTGAAGGTGACACTGAAGGAACACAATTGAGACATTTAGGAGGAGAATGTATTCTACTGAATAACTCAGTGTAGAACGTGAGGAGTATGAAACTAGAATGAGTAACAGGGCTACAGCTTCGGCAGCTGGGCAGGTGATGGTTCCATTTGCAGAGGTGGGAAACCTACAAGGAGGAGTGGGGGTAGCATTTGGGGTAATTGATTAGTGAAGTTTGATTTAGCTGAGTATAACATGTGCTCATCTCCCTAGATTGATTTTAGTACCTCTTTAAAGCGATAGTCATTTTATGTATCTTTATTCAGTTTAAAAAAAAATCCACTAAATCTTTTAGATCTTCTTCTCGTGAGTGCTCTTAGATTCCTGCAAACAAGCAGTCCTTGACTTAAGGATACTTCACAGTCTGTGCTCTTCCCTTCTAAGTACATCGTCCAAGAAAGAATTAGTTAGAGGCAAACAGGCAGAAAAGAGAAACAAGCATCTGGAAAGAGAATGGAAGGGCACAAATAAACGCTCCTCCAAACACGCTGCATTTTAATTTCCAAGAGAAAGCATGAGGCCACACGTTTCAAGGTTAATGTGTTTGAATGTGAGTGGGTAGATGGTGATTTTTGCTAAAAATACATTTTTTTGAGAGAAAGAGAAGATGATCCCTGCTTCTATCACTCTCTTTTTATTCATAGCCATTTTATTTCTTTCTGTGGAGTTTTCCTATATGAATTGACAGACACCTGTCCAGATGACTTCCCCTGGGGAATTAGTGCTTTTCAGGTCCTTGTTGTCCTTATAGGAATGACAGAACTAGAGGCATGATCACCAAATTCTCCCATCTGTTTGGTTAGGTCTGTTCCAAATGCAACCAGAACCTGCAGGGTCCTCCTAGGAGACGTGGATGGTTTAGGGAGGGTAAGTAGGGAGGGTAAGATGGCTATCTTGTTGAACAAGGAACAGTCTACTGCTTTCCTCTTTGTTTGTTTCTAGAAGTCGTATTAAGTCTTTTGGTGCCAGTTAGCAATTACTACTTAATCGGTCCTTCAGCTGAAATATTTGTTAGCAGCTACCAAGAAGAACCAGAACCAGCTTGGGTTTGGAAAGATGTTTCCATGCTCCTTCCTCCTTCCAAGTCCAGACACTGTGGCTCAGGAGTGCATTAGCATGCAGAAGTCATGGGAGAATGCCTTTTATTGCAGATAGCATTTTACCACCGGGAATGATTGGTATATATACGGAGGGGCTCTTCAGAATCCTCCCAGAACAGAAGCCCTGACTTACCCCAGCCTCCTTGCTGCTCCTTCATCCCCAGCTGTTGTTTTTGGATTGTTAATTTCCCTGCCTGGTTGTGGTTCCTGTTTCAAAAGCACCAAGACTGCGCTGTGTTTGGTTTTGGCTTGTTTTGTTTGAAGCTGACTGGAACTTTTGAAGCCAGTCAGCCTTTGGGGAACTCAGTGGCCCCACTGTGAGATACAAGGAGTGTAACAGAAAGAAAACAAGGAGGATTTTATAATGTGTCTTCTTTTCTTTTGCCCATCCTTTCTTCTAAACAAATGGCATCACGTCTTCTCTGATTTTTCCGGGGCGGGGAGAGGATGGGGGGATGGTATAAAGAGCTCAAAAGGGCAGAAAAACATGCACAGCCCCTCACTCCTCCCTATTCCTAGGAGAATATGTGTCTCCAGCACACTCACCCCTCCCCCACCCCCTTCTCACTAAACCTTTGCCAGAAAGAGCCACTTCAAGGCTGAGGGCTGGAGGAGGCTTTCAAGGGAGGAAGGGAAGGTGTTTCCTAGGCTCCTGTTTTCTGTTTGGGGCCATTAACGGTGTTAAGTGAATAAAGCAACCACCAGGCACAGCTGTTTTATTCCAAATACTTGCTGATCCACACAGTTTCTACAGAGCTCCACAGTTGTTCTGTGCTCATAAAGGACATTTGAATAGACTGCTCTAATTCTGACTGACACTGGAGTGTGGCATTCTGACCTCCCCGGAAAAGACATTTTTCTAAGGGGAGAGATAGTAAATAGGATGTTTCCTTCCTCTTCCCTCCCCTTTATGGCTGATGCTGGCTGGGTTGAATTGTTTAGAGACCCGTTTCATACTCCATCTTCCTTTCAGAGAGGCTGCAACATTACAACTCAATTACCATATGGCAATATTTAGAAATGATCTGAATAAATGAAAGCAAACAAGCACATAAACACACACACACACACACACACACACACACACACACACACTCATATAATTTCTAGCTGAAAAGCTAATGTATTGAAAATGTAACTCTACCCAGGACCAACATGAGGGCCTCAGATCATTACACATTTCTTGGTACCATTAAAATTTCTCCTAATGCAATCTGGAATAAATATAAGATATTAAAGATACTATCTTTACTGCATCCCAATCCAGAGCACACTGAGGGCTTAAAGTGCTCTCGTAGGACAAAAGTTCTTTGTCTTCCAAAGGTGTGAAAACCTAATTCCTTTCTGCAATGATTCTTGATTTTCCTTTTTTCCATTAGGACCATGAAACCACGAACTAGAATTTGCTTCCCACCGGCGTGCTGCTTCAGCATGTCTGGAGGACCTGTGGGTCTTGGATGCAAGCCCTTGTGAAAGGAGAGACAGGCCCAAGGAGCCTGCACTTCCCCAGCTAAACACACTCTTTTCTGATAGTTCAGATCATCTAACACTGTGTCTGTGTTGCCCCTGAATGAAACATGTCAGCCAAGATATGGTAGTTGGAGCGGTCACAGAGTGCCTGTGTGTCAGGGCTTTGGGTGGGGAACAGATGGTTATAGGGCCGTGGGATTCCTTTTTGTTTCCTCTTAAAGGTTGCTTTTTGAAAATGGCCCCAGCAATTTGTGGTTTTGTTACCGAAAGCTCGACCTCTCTGTACCACATCAAATCCTGCAGACACCCAGAGTTTTGGGTGAAGTAGAAAAGGATAGCTTTATTGCTTTGCCAGGCAAAGGGGAACACATTGGGCTTCTGCCTCTAAAGACTCACCCCGTCTTGATGAGCTGCCCTGGTCCCTTTAATCTGGCCTCAGGTGGTTTCTTAACTGCTCCTCCCTTGACTAGCGACTGTTCAGATCCACCCTTTAGAACTCAGGGAAGGCCGTGGAGGCTGGAGTCTTGCCTGTAAGAAATGGGGGACAAAGGGAGGCCTCTGTGCCCAGCCCCACTCGGTTTCAGTGCCTGGGAGCCCCTCAGAGCCCCACTCAGTTTCAAATTCAGGGTTAAAAGCATTGAAGCTTAAAAGGTGTTATTCTAAGTACAGTCTGTACATTGACATCCCTGTTGTTTATAGAGATGCCACCGCATCACAAGCACAATGCTAGGCCTTCTGAGCTCTTGTTAAGAGGAATAACAGTGATCTGTAGCTAGAAAGCACTTCAGTCTTTGCCCGGGAAACTAATCATTACTGTAATGTAATCATTAAATAGAAGGTGATATTCTTGATCTACAATCTGCCCCAACAAAATGGGTTTTGTTAGGGGGCATTATTTGTCCCCTCCTAACAACTGTCACATACGTGAAATGCGGTGGGACTGACATATGTTATCGGTTCCTGTTGTTGAACTATTTGATTTTCCTAAACAGAATCAGGACTAGGGTAAGGCAAGAGAAACAGCTACGGAGATACTGTTAGGGTCATGCAAGTCCCAGCCCTGCTCCGAAACACGAGGATCCAATTTCCAGGAGCAACACAGAAGATCTCCGCTCTGGGCGTTGGACAGAGTAAAATCTTTAATTGTCTGCTACTTGCTCTTTCCCAAAGCCCTGCTAAGAGAAAAGATATTTATAAAGCATCATTCAAAAGATCGGCTGTTCACCTCTTCCTCTAGATACTACAGGTTCTATTCTTGGATCAAGTTATTCTCAGAACAATACACAGTTGAACTCTTTTTACCTTAGCTGCTTTCAGAATTATATCTTATTGAATGTTCTTTTAATGACATTCCCTTAGCTTTTATCAGAAAATAGTATTTTTTAAAAGCCAAATCATATCCATAACTTTATCTATTGAAGGAATCTTGCTCAGAACATTTCCTCTAGAATATTCAGTGCTTCCTAAATTAATTCTTTTAGAATTTAATGCTAGGAAAAAGTTTTACCTCCCTTGAAGAATAGTTATGAATCAACTTGTGATGGTTAATTTTATGTGTCAACTTGACGTGGGCCGTGGGGTGCCCAGATATTTGATTAAACATTGTTTAGGTGTGTCTGTGAGGATGTTTCTGGACGAGATTAACATTTAGTTGGTTGACAGCAAAGCGGATTACCCTCCCCTATGTGGGTGGGCCTCATCCAATCTCTTGAAGGCTTGATAGAACAAAAGACTGAACAACACTCTGCCTGATGGTCTTTGAGCTGGGATATCAGTCTCTCCTGCGTTTGTACTTAGACTGGACTTTGTACTTTGTATTTACACCATTGATTCTCCTGGTCCTTAGGCTGTTGCACTGTAGGTCTTGGGACCTCTCAGTCTCCATAATCACATGATACGGTTCTCTATAATAAACCTCTTTCTCTCTATATATCCTATTGGTTCTGTTTCTTTGGAGAAACCTTACTAATGCACATCTTTTCTGAGAATTAATTTTATGTACTTGTCTACATCCTCTTTATACTTTGGTTTTCAGATTACTTGGCTCCAAATTTGCAGCATATCTCTAACATCTATGTTACCTACAGTTTGTCTGTGCCTTAGTCTGTTTGGGCTGCTGTAACAAACATACCATAAACTGCATGGCTTATAGACAAACATTTGTTTCTCACAGTTCTGGAGGTCTGGGAAGTCCAAGACCAAGGCACCAGCAGATTCAGTATGCAGTATTCAGATTCAGTATCCAGTATTTGGAAGCTGGTGAGAAACCGGCTTCCTAGACAGCTGTCTTTTCATTGTAACCTCATATGGCAGAAGGCCAAGAGAGCTCTCTGGGGCTTTTCATGAGGCTCCACCCTCATGACCTAATCACATCCCAAAGGCCCCACCTCCTAATACCGTCACTTACCGTTAGGGTTTCAACATAATTTTGGGGGGACACAAGCACTCAGTCATAGCAGTCTGCCTTTTTGTCTTCTTTATCTTAGAATTGACTTTCTACTTTTATTTATATCCTTTTTAGCCAGAATTGTCAAGTTTGTATTTTAAAATAAAAATATTTAGCGTGTGCTGAATGCTTACCGTGACAGGTATATTCTAAGCACTTACTGAAGAGTATTCCATTTAACCCTTAAAACAATCCTACCAACTTATCCCTGTTTTGCAGAAGAGGAAACTGAAGCCTGGAGTAATTCAATAATTTGTCCAAGCTCAAGTAATGATAGAGCCACAGTTTGAACTCAGACACCCTTACTCCTAAGTCACCGATTTTAGCCAGTATCTATATGACCTTTGTTTGAATGCATTAACATAACCATTATTTTCCCTATGTCTTTATATAAACCATTTCAAATACTTTGAGGAGAGAGAGAGAGATACATGTATGTATTTATTTTTATTTTTCTTCTGTTCCAAATTTATATTTAAATGACAAGGGCTATTAGTTCCTTAATATCTCTCTGCTATATGCTTTTTTTCAGTAAAAAAGCATATCTTTTTATGCTTGAACAAATTCAAGCTTACCGAAGAGTTGCCAGAACATTACGATGAACCCTTAAATACTTTTCACCTAGATTCATCAATTGTTTAGATTTTTGCAATATGTATTTGCTTTATCACTTTTATTTACATCTCATATTATTATTATTATTACTCTTCTTATTATAATTTTCTGAACTGTTTGAGTTTAAGTTATAGACATTTTGACCCTTCACCATTGAATATGTCAACATGGATCTTCGAAGAACAAAGGCATCTTCTTAACACTGTATGATTATCAAGTTCAAGGAATTTGACATTGTTAGATCAGTATTCAAATTTCACCAGTTATCCCAAGTACACTTTATAGTGTTTGTCTCTTTCTTCTTTTTCTTTCCTCTCTTCCCTCTACATTTTTCCTCTCTTACTCCCTTCTTTTTTCCTTTCCAGCTTCCTCCATTCTCCTCCCTTTGTCTCCCTGTCCCTCTCTCCCTCCTCCTCCCTCCCTCTCTGGCTGTCTCTCTCTCTCTCTTCTATCCAGGATCTAATGCAGGATCATATTTTGCATTTACTTGCCAAGCCTTGCTATGTGCTTTGAGCATTAAATGTCCTCAGATATTTACTTTCCCACCTAAGCCAGTTTTCGTCTAATTTGGAGTTCCAGGCCTCTTTCCCTTTCCCTTCCTCCAAATGTTTTTGAATTATTTCACAACAAAGCATGGGATGCAGCTACTCCTAAACCTCAAGGCCTCTCCTTCCTAGAGAAGGATCCACTTTTCCTAGATTGTTTCTTAAAGGGGCTGCATTATTACTTCCAAACATTTAGAAACCATCAGAGACAACATGCATCAAAAAGTCAAACTTAGTTTTTTTCCTTACTGTTGCACTGGAAAACTTTCTCAACTCTATTGTGGATCAAACTTGATTGCTTTTGCCAAAAAGCCGTGTAAGATCAACAGAGCCAAAGGCAGAGGAGTGTAATTTGAAGACCAAGTATCTACTGAGTGGGAGTGTTTCAGACTGTATGTGTCTGAGAGTAAATATGTGTAGCGCTTCAGAGGGAACCTTAATGAAAGGAATCATCAAATCACATCTCTGTGTCAAATATAATTGTATTTGAAACATTATGTTCTAGTTCTGAAGCAGTTAGGACAGAAGCAAAGAAGATTCCAAAAGTGAAAAACAAGGCCATTTCCATAAGCTCGTAGAACACATATCCCAGAGCTCATTCAAAACATTGTTTATGTTTAAACTCATTGAATTGTGATGGGCATAATGCAAGGATCAGACAAGCAATTTTTCATCCACATTCCTCCTAAGGAACAGCATTTTCAATTCATATAAAATTATTTTGATGCCAAAGATCATATTTTCTATTGTTTTACAGTGTAATTAAGTAGTTTTTGTTTTTAAAAATTCCTTTCCATCAGTTAGTTGAATATTGTAACACTCTAATTTAAAGGATCTAGTCTCTCCACGTGCAATCTTCATATCAAATACTTAATGATCTATAAATATTTAGAAAGTTATAATGGAGCACACTGTTAAAAGCAAACCTATAAGAACATCGGGTATTATTTGAGTAATCTCTCATCTCTTTGTAAGTTTGGATAAATGAATATTGGATTTTCTTAAATGGCGTTTTATCCTCACCCATCATTTTATTATATTTTTCCACCCCTCTTACAAGCTGGTAAGGAGATGAGAGTACAAATCCTGTTACCCTCTGAGTGAGTTATTGGACAGGAGGTGTTGGCTGAGAGTACTGGCAGTATAGTAGGAAGAGGAAGGTCTTTTGTTAAAATAGTATGGTAGGGAAATTTATACAAAGATGGATAACACACCCAATCCAGCCAGTTGAGTGCTCCAGGGTTTTCATATTTGTCTTCCAGTTAGGGTTAGAGGATGTGTTTGTGTTCTTGTGGAGAGACTGGGGTCCACAGGAAAGGGCGACCATCTGGGAATCAGGAGGCACTGGTTTCAGCTTGGCCTTTGTCACTAACAGACTCTGTGACGCCGAGTCTGGAGTTTCACCTCTCTGGAGCTCAATCCTCCTCTTCAAAATAATGAAGTAGATAATGTCTCATTTTCTTTCCAGCTGTATACACAATGCTAAGAGATCTAAGGACATCAGATGGAAGCATAGAGATGTTTATTGACATTTTTCATTAGTATTTATGCTCAGTCAATACCTTTCTGTAATGTTGATTTACCTTTATTTTTCCAATGGTTTGCCATTGATTTCCTGGATGTGAATCCAGGTAAATATCTTAATTTACACATACGAGAAAATAGTTGAGCATAATGCAGATATGTAGAATTTAGAGTAAATGTTTCCATTAAAATTTTAAATAAAAAAGTAATTTAAGGGGATACCTTTGTTCAAAATGCCTTTTCTGTAGGACTGTATTTTTTTTTTTTTTTTTTTTTGTGGTACGCAGGCCTCTCACTATTGTGGCCTCTCCCGTTGGGGAGCACAGGCTCCGGACGCTCAGGCTCAGCAGCCATGGCTCACGGGCCCAGACGCTCCACGGCATGTGGGATCTTCCCGGACCGGGCCACGAACCCGTGTCCCCTGCATTGGCAGGCGAACTCTCAACCACTGCGCCACCAGGGAAGCCCTGTAGGACTGTATTTTTTTAATTGGGTCTTAGTTTATTTACCTTCTAAATCTGGGATGGCATATAGGGCTCTCTGAAGTACTGACTCTAAGGCTCAGCAGGAAGGAACGCTTGCCGTGGTTAACAGCCAATGTCTATCAAGGGTAAGCGAAGCACTCAGTGCCGTCCATTTCTTGAACTTGGGCCAGACCGTCATTGAGTCTTTCCTAAATATAGTCCTCCTCCACTGTGCTCTGTCCACCGAATAACATTATTTATCTAGTTGCCCAGCCTGCAGCCTGGTGGTTATTCTTGTTCCCTTCCCTTACCTCATCTTCCCATTAGCAACTCATCGCCAAAATCTGTCTATTTATCTCCTAAGTAGTTCATTACCACCATCCTCACCAAAGGCACCAGCATCTCTCACCTGAACCATTACCTTCCTCTAATTAATAATGGGCTACCCAACAGGTGGTCTAAGCATATGCTTAGGGTACCAGCAAGATGGGGACACATTTCCTTCTCCATCCACATAAACATACAAAAGGGAGTAAAAGGGGGGGGAAGCTATTTTAATATCAGCACCCATGTTTATTTGGGTCATTTAAAGATGAAAAATGTTATGTAGTATTGTAAGGTTGCTTTTATTTTGCATTACGGAACAGTATCCTCCTGTACGTGTCTGTTTTTTTTGGGGGGGGGCGGTCAGTTGGGGAACATAATAATGTTTTAGGGAAGAGTGTCTCTAAAGTTCTGATTCTTGCCCTGCCTCTAATCTACAGTGTAGCAGAATAATCTTTTTTTTTGAGAACACAGTGAAATCTCACTAATTCAGAATGCATTAACCATTATGAATCATGAACTGAGAGTAAATTTACATTGGTATTATCTATTTTTTTAAAAAAATTATATACTTAGGGGCTTCCCTGGTGGAACAGTGGTTGAGAGTCTGCCTGCCGATGCAGGGGACACGGGTTTGTGCCCCAGTCCGGGAAGATCCCACATCCCGCGGAGCGGCTGGGCCCGTTAGCCATGGCTGCTGAGCCTGCGTGTCCAGAGCCTGTGCTCTGCAATGGGAGAGGCCACAACACTGAGAGACCCGTGTACCGCAAAAAAAAAAAAAAAAAAAAGATATACTTAGAAATTAAGCATATAAACCAGAATAATCTTTTAAAAGCAAGATTTTGTCTTGTCATATCCTGTTTCCCACTCCCCTTAGGGTAGAGCCTAAACTCCTTATTATGGCCACAGGTGCTCTAGTCTCTGCCTGTTTCTCCTGCCTCACCTCCCACCACATATTTTTCCCTTTCTCTTTTGGGTCCAGTCATATTGGTCTTTGTCAGTTCCCCCAAAGGACCTGTGCAGTAATTTATCCCTCTCCCTGCAAAGCTATTCTGCTTCTCTCCCTTTAGCTTTTAACACTGTGACTCATACTTTGATCTCAGCTCAAACATCTCTTACTCAGGGACACCTCTCCCAGCCTTCCAGATGAGATCAGAAGCTGCCATATTCTCCCTTTGTATCACAGAATTTAGTTGTACGGTTGTGTGATATTTGACTCGTGTCTGTCTCCTGCACTACAGAGTAAACTCTTTGTTCACTATTGTTCCAGGGGTACCAACTTAGCACCAGGCTCAATAAACACTGGTGGAATGGATGGATGCTTCTATAATTCCATGCAAACTAGGATTCCTTAGTAAAGCAGTAGAGTAGAAGCAATCTAAAGAAGTTAAAGCCTTATTCTCAATATTTTTTGGTCATGGTACAAATTCAACAGTAAGTTGGTGAGAAATATCCCAGGTTTTTAGAAGTTCTTAATTATAGTAATTACCTCATTCATTTCTAACAATTTCTTCTAACTTTGCATGGCCAAATAGCGCTCTTGATACTCTCCTCCTGTCTCCCATTAAATAATAGATTCCTCTCCCAGCAATCCCTCTTAATGTCTCAAATCCTTGAAGTCAACCTTAGCTCCATTCCTTCTTTCTTCAACCAAATCCAGCCTATCAGCAAGGCATATTGGCTCAGTCTTAAAAATACATCTGGAATCTGACTATTCTCACCTCCTTTGCTCACATCCTCTTTCCAGCCATAAATATTTTTCACCTGTACAACTTCAGTAAGCTTCTTACTGGTGTCCCTGTTTCCAATCCTGGCTCCCTTGGTCTGGTCATCAAGGAATGGCCAGAGTAATTTTTCATAAAACGTATATTAGACCATATCATCCCTTACTCAAACTTTCCTTTGCTTTCTTGGCTTGATTTTACCCTTAATGTAAAATACTATTCTTTACCATTGCTTCTTGCCTACAACTTCGCTCTCATCTCTTACTACTCCCCTCTCCTCTCTTGACAGTATCCAGCCACATTATGGCCTCCTTGTAATTTTCCACCATATAATACTCAGTCTCGCTTGAGGACGTTCATGTTTGCTGTGCCCTTTGCCTGGAATTCTGTTCCCTATCTCGTAACATGTGTGTCTCCTTCTCAACATTCCGGTCACAGCTCAAAGACCATGCCCTTAAAAGGCCTTGCCTGGTCACCTGATCTGAAAGCGTCCCCTCCACCCCCACCATCATTCTCTATTTTATTATAGCCAGGTCTGGTTTTTTTTATAGCATTTATCACCATATAAAATTATTTTACCGATTTATGATCTACTTATTTTTTACTGTCTTTTGCACTGACATATAATGTTCATGAGAGAAAAACTCTTAGTTGCCTTGTTTCCTGTTTTATCTTTCCTCCTGAAAATGCCTGTCACATGGTATTTATTCAAAATATAGTTGCTGAATGAATGAATGAATGGAGATTCACTTCAAAAGAGACTGGTGCCGGGCAAGGACTAAAAAACAACAAAAACGTTTCTTGAAAACCATTTAGAATCACTTTGGTCCTGTGATTGTTTTTAAGCTTTCCCTTCTCCAGGCCTCTGTATTATACAGAGTCTTGCCCACAGCTTTACCTTGGAGCATAATCAGTCAAGTTACTTTTTTTTTTTTTAAGTCAAGTGACTATTTTTGAGGAGTAAAATTTCACAGTAGGTTGCATAATTTGCATGATTACAACCTTTAGTAGTTGACTTTTTTCCAAGAGAGCATTTTGTTAAAATAAGTAACTAGACGTTCGCTTTCCTGGTACTGGTTGATCAGCTGATTACTTAGAGTTCATTGCTTTTTTTCCCCTGAGTTTCATTTCCAATAATTTCAGTCTAAAATTCACATTTTCTGCTATTTTATGGGAGGACACAAGAAACTCTCATATTCATCAAGCATTGGATTCCTAGACACTGACAGGTTACTGGGATAGCAGTAACTGTGGTTTCCATCAGGACCATCTTTTGACCTTTATGCCTGCTGGTGTTGGTTTGACCACTAGGTGGCACACATTAGATGGTAAGGCAAAACGCTGGCTGATGGACTTTTGCTCTGAACTTGTGGAGAAGTCATGGGAAAATCATGAAACCAGTGTGTAAAAGTCAAGGACTAGTGAAGTGTAAGTAATTATTTTAAAAGACATATAAGAAAGGTGAATCACCAAAATGTAATATGTAATGACCACTTGCATTTCCTCAGAATAATCAATGCAGAATTTAAAAACATTTACATATGTGGTAATTGAGCAGTAGAGATTATTAGTTGCTTATTATGCTCTGGATTTTGGCTATGTTAAATTTTTTAGTGAATAGCTTGTTATATTATCATATGCTTCTTCGTTATTGAGATGGAAAAATCTAGGTAAATGAGAGTTTCATTTAGTTGAATTAAGATAAAATGAGGGCTCCCCTGGTGGCACAGTTGGGAATCCACCTGCCAGTGTCGGGGACATGGGTTTGAGCCCTGGTCTGGGAAGATCCCACATGCCGCGCAGTAACTAAGCCCGTGCACCACAATTACTGAGCCTGAGCTCTAGAGCCCGTGAGCCACAACTACTGAGCCCGCATGCCTAGAGCCCATACTCTGCTACAAGAGAGGCCACCACAATGAGAAGCCCACGCATTGTAAGGAAGAGTAGCCCCTGCTTACTGCAACTAGAGAAAGCCAGCACACAGCAACGAAGACCCAATGCAGCCAAAACTAAATAAATAAAATAAATTAATTTAAAAAACCCAAGGATTAAAACAAAAAGATAAAATGAGAATTACTTTATCAAAGTAGCAAAATATATATGGTAATATATCAAATAGAACACGACAGCTTATAATAAACATCAACTATCTTTCTTCCTGTTTCCAGCCAGATTCCACAGGGAAACCTTTTAAAAAACTTTATAAAGCCATTATTTAAACAGCAAAAATATGAAATTGTTTTGACTTGAAAATAGATATGATCTTTCTAGGAAGATTAATATTCAGTGATAATTTGATGTTGGTATGATTCTATACACTTGTTTCAAACTACAATGGGTACTTTGGAATGAAATCATAGACATCCATTAAAAGTTCTCTTTAAATTGTGTACAAGATGCTTAAGCTTTTGGAAGTCCTTTCTTATAAGTAATTCTCCTGGTGAGGAAGGGATTGGAAAGAGGGAGAAAGAAGGAGAATGAGTGACAGCAAAGTCAGAGAATAGCAAATGATGGAGAAATGGACAGAGAAGACCATGGTGTTGGTCTTCAGACTTCACCGTCTAGGACCTCTGGTTGGTCTATTCCTTATTGAGAGACACTTAAGGCCATCAAAACCTGAGGAGAAAAAAAAAACTATCGAATTCTACAACTCAATCCCCTGCTCTGAGAACAAGTTCATCCAAAGTGCTTCTGATGATTATCTAGCTTACCAATGAGATCATGGTATAGGTAGGCATTGCATGGCCTGGGTAACTTGAATGTCTGCCTTTCTAACAAGTTATAGTTGCCACTGTGAACCATTTCTCAGGCATTCAGTTTTCTCCATTCACCACTTGTGGGCCAGATTATCTTGGATGGACGGGATAGTCATGGTTTGTGAACAAAATTACATTTGTGCATATGCAAAACTGCCTATGAAGCCTTATAATAAACTTTATGGGGAAGGATGTCGGTGGGACTCCCAGAAGACAGCCTGTGTTTCTTTCAAATCCCAAAAACCCATTTTCTACAATTCATAGCTTGAGCAAGACCCATAGCATAGGGAAGGAGTGGGCCTGCATCTTCCCAGTTCTTATTTACATAAGAGTTTTTTACATACTATAGCCTAACCTGTGACATGTTTACTCCCTGTATGACTCTCCTAGATCATGTGCCGTAAAGTTCTGGGGTGTCTTACTCATTTATTCTCTGCTTAGATCCAAGCTGTAGAATGAGGGTAGTTAACTAGTAATGTCATTCCCATCAATTCTACAGTGATCACTTGCACTAAGAAATCCTCTTGCTCCAGACTCTTGAGGTTCCGGTAGGACCCTCCTTGCACATGATCCTTCCTATGAGCACTCCAGGATTCCCCCGTGAACTTCTCACATCCACTAGAGCTGACTAAACACAAGATAGCTAATTGGCTAGTGCTTACCTGCCCACGTTCTGCCTCTTTGGCTTGAGAACCTCTCTCTGTATCTTGATATTGAGATATTTCAGCATCTTCTCTTAGCTGGTGCCTTTTTCTTTTCTTCTTTTTTTTTTGATTGAAGTATAGTTGATTTACAATGTTGTGTTAATTACTGCTGTACAGCGAAGTGATTCAGTTATACATATATACATTCTTTTTAAAAACTATTCATTTCCATTATGATTTATCACAGGATATTGAATATAGTTCTCTGTGCTATGCTAACCCCAACCTCTCTCTCCATCCATCCCCCAACCCCCTCCGCCTTGGCAACCACGTCTGTTCTCAAGGTACATGATTCTGTTTCTGTTTCATAGATAGGTTCATTTGTGTCATATTTTAGATTCCACATATCATATGGTATTTGTCTTTCTCTTTCTGACTTACTTCACTTAGTATGATAATCTCTAGTTGCATCCATGTTGCTCCAAATGGCGTTATTTCATTCTTTTTTATGGCTGAGTAGTATTCCATTGTATATATGTACCACATCTTCTTTATCCATTCATCTGTTGACGGACATTTAGGTTGTTCCCATGTCTTGGCTATTGTGAATAGTGCTGCTGTGAACATTGGGAGGCACGTATCTTTTTGAATTATAGTTTTGTCTGGATATATGCCTAGGAGTGGGATTGCTGGATCATATGGTAACTCTATTTTTAGTTTTCTGAGGAACCTCCATACTGTTTTCTACAGTGGCTGTACCAACTTACATTCCCAAGCTGGTGCTTTTTTCTTAATCCTTTTGACCATGGCAGTGAAGTTTTAGGAATAATCAGCTTTTATCTGAACTGACCAGGAATGTGGTATAGGAGATCATGTGTGTATCAACGCAAGTCTTTTTGCAGCCTGATCCCAGATGGTAGAACATAGGAGGCTGTAACATAACCACATACTTGCAGTGCTTCACAAACATCGTGATCCCCCCAAATAATTATATTTCTTATTGCAACTCAGTAGACAGATAGACACACTCAATATATATAACTGAGAAACTTATAAAATGATAGTTTAGTATCTTTTAAAAAGTAAAAACACAACAGATTTAATTTAAATCTAAACATTTATTAACACAGAAAGATCCTTAAAAATACAAAACACAATCAACAACAATAAGAAGAATGCAGCTGTTGACTCTCCAAATTGGTTTCATGACCCGCTAATAAGTTAGAACTCTCAGTTTGAAATAAACTGATCTTGAAGATACAGAGGGAATGCTTCCTGAGCACTTTGGTGAGTGAAGCCTCTCCTTTACATTCAGACTTGGCCACTTCCCTTTGGTTATCATTTTATCTCTTCCTGTTTATGTGCAAGCAGCCTTCATATCCCTGAACTAAGTCCTCTTTTGTTATTCATTCACTCTGTTATCTCAAACCAGGTGACTAAAGGGAGTGATCTTTGTAGCTGTAAATGCAAATTAGAATACCCTTGACGTATGCTTTTTCTTTCCCATAAGTTCAACTGGGCATAGAGTTTTGCTTTTGAGTTAACTGAGCAAGTGACTAACTAAAAGAAAGTGTACATGTAAAGGCCTCTCTCCACTTGTAGAATGAGATCTAGTCTGTGAAAGATAGCAATAATCTTAGTGCCATCTATCACTGGTTTTAATGCTCAAGGTCCTGGCCAAGCAGTGCCAGGACCTTTCTATTCTTATCTTATTTCTTCCTCTCTTTCTCATACCCAGGGTGACATGCTTACAATTCCCTTCCTTGCCAGAGCATACACATCTTCACAACAGACTCAGCTTTGTACAGTCTGCTGTCCACAGAAGAGCCATGGGAGGGGAGTCAGAACTCTCTGAGTTTCCTCTAGAACTGTTTTTCTGTGTTCCCTGAACTCTCTCAAGCTTCTCTTTCCCGGAGTAAAATGGATTCACTCATCCATTTAACAAATGAGTACCCAGGACTTTCTCTTTGCAACTACTCTGTGACAAATGAGACAGATAAGATACCTGCTCTCAGGGGACTTACAGTGTGGCTAAGAAGACAATTAGCAGGTGTTAACAGTAAGGTATGATGATCATTGTAGCAAAGGAAAACACAGTCACAGGCAGGGCAATCAAAGACATAGTCCAGATGTAAGAGAAGGCATCCCTTGAAGGAATGACTTTTGAGCTGGACCTTGAAGAATGATGCCTAAAGTGTCTGTAAGGATCAGATTGTTGTAAGTAAGGAAATGGCTTACTAGAAATGTCAGAGGTGAGAGAGTCTGCCCCTGCATGAGGTTTTCAAGGAACCAACAGCAACCAGGAAGGCTGGTACGAAGGAGACTTGAAGACTGAGGCAAGAGCCACATTATCCTCGCCTTTCAATAAGCCAGGTTGAGAACACTTCAATGTCTTTATGACCAATAGGAATGGAAATCCATTACAGTACTTTAGGTGGGGGAACGACAGAGGCCTATTTATATTTTGGGAAGATCGTTTTAGCCTCAGGGTGCGGAATGACTTGGTCAGGATTTAGTGTTTGATTGTACTGAGAGTGAGGGAAAGGGGAGAAGCAACAATGGTTTGCCTCCTTGTCAAGTCAATAAAGTTATGAACAATTAAATTGCCTTCCTCAGCTTGGGAAGGGACTGAGGGTACATCCCCCAGGGAAGAGCTGATCAGTTAAAAGGCTTTTTTGTTTCCATCTCTTTCTTTCTACCCTCAAATAAGTCTTCATACTCTTGACTCTTAAATTATCCTTCTCGTCTGGAAATGCTCTGCCTTGGATCAAAATGTCTAAACAAACTCTCCATTCCCGAGGAGCACTATTGCCTATGGTAATTAAGGCAGCGTGTCTCACTTGGTGGGATTCTCAAAGCCTGGCTGTTAATTAGGCCTCGGGTAGCACCCTCATCCCCATCCCTAGGCCGACCTCCTTTTTCTTTTCTTGGAAGTTCAAGGCACCTAGCAAAGTGGAGCCTAATTTAACCTCCCAGGATTGCTGGGAGGCAAGTCAGCCTGGGCCTGTCTGCATCCGTGTTTTCCAGCTGAGGACACCAAAGCACAGGTTGGTCAAGCAATGCTTGGTCTGTCATCCAGCAAGGTAGCCACAGAACTTGGAAAAGCGCCAAGGAACATATGTCTTAGTCTTTGTCTAATAAGAGCAGTGATTTTCACACTGTGGGGCCCCAAATTCAGCACAGGGGTCTGAGAGGTACGCAAGGGGCCAAGGGGAAAGCTGAGTGGGGGACTCAGGGCTTCCTCTTCCCCAAAATTTCCTTTTCATATTCTGCCTGTTATGAGAATTATACATGTTTTCCTCAAATGCCCTCATTTTACTGATCAAAGCTAAAACCCAGAGTGGTTACTTTAGAGATTTCCCAAGGTTAATCCATTTTGAATTATAGCAGAGCAAGCATTAGAACCAGGTTCTCTTAATTGCTTGTCTAGTTCTGTTTTCTCTGTGTATTGTGCTTGAGACTGTGTTAGAAGTATCCTGACCCTGTTGTCTTACCCAAGGATTGACTAACTGTAGGAATTTCATGCTGGGTTGGGCAGAAGGGCAAATCCTAACTTGTGAGAAGGCATGCGGCAGTGGGGGTGGGGATGTCAGAAAGACGAAGAGGGAGGATGTGAAAGGCATCCTTCAACTCATGCTCAACACACAGTTAGTACCTTAGCATCTCTATGAGTCAGGGCTCTCCAGAGAAACAGAAACAATAGGAGATAGATAGATAGATAATAAGAAATTGGCTCATGTGGTTATGAAGGCTTTCAGGTCCAATTTGCAGGTGGGCTTGCAGGCTGGAGACCCAGGGAGAGAGCCAATGTGTAAGTTCAAGGGCCACCAGGCAGGAAAAGTCAATGTTGCAGGTGAAGTCTGATGGCAGTCTGTTGGTGAATTCTCTCTTACTTGGGGGGTGGGGAGGGTGAGGGGTGGTCTTTTTTCTCTTCAGGCCTTCAACTGATTGGATGAGGCCCACCCACATTATGGAGGACAGTGTGCGTTACTTTACCGATTAAACTGTTAATCTCATCCCAAAATGCCCTCACAGGAACACCCAGAACAATGTTTGACCCAAATCTGAGCACCCCATGGCCCAGTCAAGTTGACACATAAGATGAACCACTGCAACATCCTTCAACACATGCACAGATGGTACCTTGAGCGTCCTTCAACTTGCACCTAACACACAAGTAACATCTTGAGTATCCTTCAACCCATGCTTAACACAGTATCTTGAGCATTCTTCAATTTGGGCCCAACACACAGATAGCATCTTGAATTTGCCTCCCGCATCGGATTGACCAGGAATGTAAGTCACTCATTTGCATCCAAATTTAAAAAAATATATGTATTAAAAAAGTGAGATAGAATTTAATTTGCCTTCACGGATTGATATTGTTGTTTAATTGCTCATTAGGACCCAAGCCACCTGAGGGCAGGGACCATGTCTTCTTATCATATACACACTGTACATGCATGAATAAGTACAGTGACTTGACCTGGCTTGACCATCAGGTTCTTTGCCTAGAGGGATGCTACTCCTGAGATTTCAGAGTCACTGGCCTCCCTACCGTGTTTCACTCACTTGGAACTTGCTGAAAGATCATCCTTTGGGCTTTAAATTATCATGATTGATTTCATCCCAAAGGTGAGGTTTTTTTGGTTGAATGTTGAGAGAAACATCTCTGTTCAGCTGTTTCTGACACTTGGGAAGCTGAAGAAGTAGAAGAAGAAGAAGGAGGAGGGGGAGGGGGAGGAGGAGCCGACCCTCAGCTTTATGCCGCAAAAATCATTTAAGATTATTTTTGCACATGAATAACTCCAACATAGAGTGTATTTAAAATTTGAAACTTTCCATGCATCTGCATCTCACAGGGGAGGAAGTGGGATCATTTTGGAAAACTGTTTTTAACAATTGCATATCCATAGCAGTTTCAAGTGACCAAAAATTTACTTTGTGTATGCAGAGCCTAGATTTAAGGAACAGTTTCCGTGGTTCTATGTTTGGTAAATACATAACAGCTCTATTTAATACTTAGTTATGGCTTTTTGTATATTTGATTATAAATTTGTTTGAGGTTAGGGATACTATATCACATGTCGAAAAGAAGGAATTGAAGGGTTTTTTACTATTTTTACTTCTTTCTAAACCCGTGTTCTTTATTTCTCACACTCAAGGGAAGTTAAGCTTTACTTTTACTCATTAAACCTCAGCTCTGAGACCTCTTTGTTACTGGTTCCTTGTTCTTCTAGGGCCCATCGTTCTTGGTACTCTCCATCGCCTTGGTTGCATATATCATACTGTCTGCCTCCAACACTGGATTGTAAGCTTCCTTTCTAGGTCAGAGATTGTGTTTCATTTGCCTTTCCTTGAGGTCCTAACTGTGGGTCTGGTGTAATTGGGTGCTCACTGTATAACTGGATGATAGAAGGCAGGTATTCATACAAGCTGGTAGGAGGACCTCTGATATGGAAGAGCTCTAGACCTCTAGTCTGGTCTTCTGCCTCCACACTGATTCTACTTGTCATTGGAAACAATGTAAGTGTGCATCAAGGCTTTTCTTTTTTTAAAACAACCTGTCCACTTCTGCACTCATTTTATAAGTACAGACTACTCCCATGATCCTTACCGCCACTCTATTAAGAATCTTCCTTTCTCATGGTACACACATCTTTGTTACACTTGACCTTTTTAGTTTACATTATGAAAAATAATAAAGCCATTAAAGTTTTCCAAATATATAATATTGAATATGCTTTAAAAACTATTCTCCCCCCATCTCTGCTACTCCAAGAAGCTGATATGTCCCCCAAGGTTGGGACAGTTTATATCTTTCAGTCACCTGTGTCCCCCTACTCCAGCCCATGAGAACGAAGGCTTTTAACATCATCAGAAATAGTGACTACACAGGAAGCTTGCTTTTTGAGTTCTGTTATCATGTTTAATTATCCTTGCAGTAAGGAAGCTCTGATTTAAATCCCTGTCGTTGCATATCCTCTAATACTGCGTTCTGAGAACAGCTGTTCACTGTCCCTTGTCCTAACCCTCCATGTAGAGAAAGAAAGTTAACAAGTTTGCTGATCGGTCTTCTTTCTTTCTAGATTAAGAGACCCCTAACCCCTTAAGCTTTGTGCCTGTGGGACTGATTCATAGACTCTTTAATTAATTTTAGTTGATACTGTATATGTTTTTCAGTCTTTCTCCATTTTTATGCCCTTTTCTTTAAACACTGCCCTAAAACATCTCATCAAACTAAGAGTCATGGAGAAACAGCTTCTTAGCTCTCTCTTTAGAGGGGAAAAGTAGAACTCCAGGGATGGAATGACTGCTTAGAGCCTCATAAGTATTGGTGAAAGTGGATAGTGTCAAGGAACTCACAGCTCAGTGGAGGGAACCCTTGGAATCAAGAGGAAGGGATTTGAATCTACCACCTACCCACTGTGTCACTTATCTGTCATTTGGGAAGTGGAAATAATGATACTGCATATTCTGACTCTTTCTTAGTGATGTTATCAAGTTCATAAGAGACCATAAGAGGTAATGGGAAATTATAAAGCTCTTACAGAGGGTTGTCAGAACCTAAGGGAAAGAGTAAAATGCCCTCAGAATGTTAAGAGAAAGTTGAAATTACAGTGAAGGAGAATTTAAGTAAAGCAAATGAGATTGGTGATTTGTTGCAGTAAATCAGTGGTAGAGATTATCTGAGTATATCAAACCCAGTCAAAATGATCAGGTGGAAAATTAGAAAAAGCATATTACCAATTTCCCTTGTGTCTACTGTGTGGTTAAATTAATGTATTATTTAAAATTTTTCATATGCAAAAAGAGATAGTGGTAATCTTTTTCTTCCTTTTTCATAAAGGGAGTCTTGATGCTCAGAAATATTAAATAATTTGCCCAAGGCAGTACAGCCATTGGAGGCAGAGCCTGGACAAGGACCCTCTGCCTCCTTAACTTCTCAGTTCTATTTTTGTTTCCTTCAAGAATTTGATGTGGAGTGAACATGAATCTATGAACGCAGCTGAGACTGTAACCTGATGCTTTTAAATTACGTGATTAAAGGTGTAACACAATCAAGTATAAACTAAAGCTTTTATAGTGGAACAGCTGAAGCTGATTAATGGAAAGCTGAAATAGCAATTGTACTATAAAAAGACAATATTAATACAAAGAGATGGAATTGATGGAATGTAGTAAAAGAAATCTCAAAGAGAAATAAAAAACCCAAAACAAACCACATAGTGTTTATCTGTTTATTCTTGGAAGGGTACATAGTCCCTGGAGAGCAAAAGAAGTAAATGATGCCATAGGACCAAGAAGAAAATTTCTTCACACACCTCCTTTAACTTGATTTGTACACCAAGTGACCTTTGCCTTAATAAAATTAATAAAAACAGCTCTCTCTTTATATAGCAATACTTGGGCAGACTGGTTTATACATCAGGCTGTTGGATATTGAATTATTATGTGTCAGTCCCTCAGAGCCAAACCAATATCCTTTGAATTTGCAAAGTCAAGGACTAACTGTAAACCATGGCAGTCTCAGCCAGATTCTAATATCTCTTGAAGGCTGGACTGGTGGCCAGCCCTCCATCTGTGACATCTGTCTTCTCTCTGATTGCGGTTACCATAGTACTATTACTTTTGTCTCCAGTGTACCTTTGCTAAAATTACAGAATTTTAGATTTTAACCCTATTACTCCCATTCTAGTGACCCTAACAGGTTAAGGGCCTGTCATCCAAATAGTGACAGAAATGAACCCAGGTCTCTTTAGTTCCATTTGAGCTTCCACTTCTTTATCCCAATATATTTTTCTTATGATCTGCCTTTCTTTGTGTTTTTTTTTTTTTTGAGAATTCCTTTATAGCAAGGACTTTGTCTCCATCATCTTTGCCTTTATTTTCTAGTCTTTAAATTATGGGTAATAATACTTACCTCCTAGGGATGTCATGAGAGTGAAATGAGACAGAAGTAAAACACAGGGCACCTTGCTTAGGATGGAGTAGATGTTAAATGAACACTGATTCCCATTCAGTCCTTTACTCAAGGTATATTCTACAGACATTTCTTCAATGAACTTCAGTTCCATTATTTTTCTCCACTATACCAGAAGCCAGTGGTTCTCAGCATTGACTGTAATTGGAATCATCCGGGGAATTTTAAAAGCTATTGATGCTGGGGTGGGCCTCATTCCCAGAAGTTCTGATTTAATTTCTCTGGGGGCAGAGAAAGTGCTTGGGTACTTAAAAATCTCTCCAGGTGATTCGAATGTGCAACCAAAGGCTGAGAAACAGCCCCCTCCCCAAAGAATTGTAAGGGCTGTGGTTTTGTGTTCTTCATCTTTGCAACCCCAGGACCAAGTGGAGCATCTCAGTGTGGGCACTCACATTTGGATTACTTGGCGGGACACAAGTGGCCATAACACTCACTTCTCCCTTCCCCTTCCCTCCCTCCCTCCCTCCCTCCCTCCCCCCCTCCCCCCCTCCCTCCCCTCCCTCCCTCCCTCCCTCCCTCCTTCCTTCCCTCCCTCCCTTCTTTCCTTAGATCATTCAAATAATTCCATCTTATTCCAGCTTGTTCTTCCCTCTGATTTAATCAAAGCTGTATTATACTTTACCAAATAATTCTTTCTGGAATGGTACATTCCTGGAATACATCATTCTTTTCCTTTTAGTGTTTGTTTTTCTGTTTGTTTCTAATCTCAGGCTTTCAGGAAATTAGAGTTAGTATTTATCGATTGAAATTAATGAACCCATGTATTCATTCATGGTGGCAATAAGCATTTATTGAGCCCCTACTATATGTTGTGCTGGGCAAATGAAGTACAAAGATGAATAAGACAAAAGCTGTTTTCAAAGAATAGCAAGTCTATTGGTAAAATGAAAATATTAACAAATAATTGTACTATCGCTTGGTAAGGGCTTTGAGAGAGGTATGGCCCTGTCAACTGCCCATCAACAGCTGCTAGTTTTCCCATGTCTCTTTGGTTTAGTTTTGCTCCAGTTTGTGTGTGTGTGTGTGTGTGTGTGTGTGTGTGCATGTATACACATATGGGATGTGTGTGTGTGTATATTGTATATCTATACATATACGCACACACACACACACACACACACACACACACACACACACACATATATATATATAGTACTTTACTCTGAATCTGGATAGAGTCATTTATGGAAGTAGTTGGAGACAGACATCCAAACCAATAAATAAGTGAAATGACTAAGAAGTCATTCTGGTGCACAGCCTGATGCTCTCCAGATAAAACCCTAGAAAACTATCTGTCTTTGTCCCTATCAGAGGAGCATTTTACCATGACATTTTGATAGCATTGATTATTTATAGCAAAGATTTATTTCTATTCTCAGTCCTTTTCCATTAGCACATGAAGTATTTTTAAATTATGCAGAGTTTCAGAATTCTCTTTTCTAATTAGGGGGAAAATTCTTGGCAATTGGGAGATTAAACTTCTTTCCTTATCTTTTGACTGAATTATACCATCCACCTGCTCTGCTGGAGGCCCCTTGGGATACTTTCATTTTAGATGACAAGACTGGAGGATGGGCTCCATTTGGCCAATGAAAATAAAATATTATACTCTGGGTCGGGGGAAATGATAGAAAAAATATTATTCTAAGCATTTTTTAGACCTCATCCATTCAGTGGGTAATTGGCCAGTATGACTCATTTTAAGCTCAAAGCTAAGTTAAAGGTACTTAGTATATGAGATTGGTTAGTCAATCATCTTGCAAGCCTCTTTCAGAATGGATCAAAAGAGAAATGATTTTTTTTGAAGGGGTCAGAAAGATAGGAAGAATGAGTTGTGGTTAGATAAAGGCATCCCAGAGGAGAGCTGAACATAGGGCCCTGGAAATATACGTATGTCTGTCTACATAGAAGTTATGGTGGGGCGAGGAGGGTAATACTGAGAGATAGATCAGGAAAATGAGCCTTCTCTGCATCATTTCTAGTTCTTCTGGGGCAGGATTTCTCAGCCTCTGTACTTGGGGCTGGATAATTCTGTGTTGTGCAGAGCTGACCTCTGTGCATCGTAGGATATTTAGCAGCATCCTTGGCCTGTACCCACTGGATGCTAATAGCACCTCCTCCCTTGATGTGACAACCTAAAATATCTTAAGACATTGCCTGGTTGAGAACCGTTGGTCTAAGGCAAGCCCCGGGTGGTTGAAGGCAACCGATTTTTTAAATCCTTCAAAAAAAAAATATCTGTAATGGAGTCTCAAGCTATAGTCTACTAAATAGTAAAGTCAGTAGTGGGAGGAACCCTGTATATATTATCCACTGTTAACTAAGTGGACAGTTAAGACTAAATTGTGAAGGAACACCGTCAGCAAATGAATTAGGTATGGGAAGATTAGAGATTAAAATAATCTTGTTTATGGAGGAACTACCAATTTTCTTAGGACTTAGGAGGTAGGAGCACAGATTCTAAGCTCAGTTATTCTGTGTTTGATTTCGTTTGTCTGTTTTTAATTTATACACACATACATATACTAAAAAAATATATATTTGTTTAATACCTGAGTACCTGGTACTATATGTCCTTGGGAAGCATTAGTGCGGAAAACAACCACTTCCTAGCTGTATAACCTTGGACGAATTATTGGGAGCCTCAGATTTCTCATGTATAAGAAGAGAATAATAGTATGTGCCTATTCCACTACTAAGTAAATAACAAAATGTAATGCATGTGAGGTGCTTAGTATAATGCCTACACAGAGTGACAAAAATGACAATAATTACCGTGAAACTGATGATGATAATCATTTACTAATAATTGTAAAACTCACCAACTTAACCTTTCAGAAGAGGAAACAGAGTTGAAGGATGTTCACGGAACTTCAGTGCCTAGAGCTCAGAGACAGAATTGGGGTCACTTGCCTCTCTACACTCCTTTTCTCATTGCAAGGAGGATTTAAGTATTATAAGTGTTAATAAAAAGAATGGAAACTCTGAAAGATCCATTCTTTTAAATAAAATTCATAGTTGTCAGGAGGTGAACAAAGATCACCCACTTACCATAGATGGTTGAACAAAAGATACATCTCAGTGTTGCATTTGTAAGCACCATAGTCCAGATGATTATCTGGGTGGGGTTAAGAGGATAAAAATATGAAAGAAAAATGAAAAAAAAAATCAACACAGCTGGAGCATGCTTCAAAGGGGCCTTTAATTCACAGATTTTAAAAGTCTTCTCTCCAGCAAATCTTAAGGGAGAAAGTTCACATGAGGGTGAACAGAGAGCATGCAGAAGCAGTAATGGCTTTAAGACAGGACATCTTAATGGATTCTACAGATGCTATTTGGAACTTCTATTTGAGTCAAAACAGGAGAAGAAAATATTAAAATACCTAAAGAGTATGATGGAGACAACCAATTAAATTTTTGCATGGGTTTCAGTTAAAATGCCCTCTGGTTCAACTCCATGCTTCTGTTTGCAAGTCAAGAGGACAGTCAGAAACCCCAGCTCTTTCCTGGACATGATATCAGTATTTGGAGAAGTTGAAAAAGGAATATCCAAACTCTTTATGATTCTGGCAAGACTCCCACCTCTCCCTCCTACTCTCAAAACTCACAGCCTCAGCACCACAGTCTGCCTTGAGACCATCAAGATTAATCTTATTAAATCTTTATTCTTGTTTATCTCGGTCACCACAGGCCGTCCAGGACTCCCTGGTCAGTCAGTGTTCTTCCCTGTTTGGTTCCACATAGCCATCACCTATTCCCTCCCCTGCCACCTATATATTTAATAACCTCTCCCTTTGCTTTATTTTTCTCTGTAGTCCTCATCAACACCCACCTTATTATACATTTTGTCTACTTTTTTTGTTTTCCTTCAACACTAAAATCTAAATAAACTTCATGAGGTTAGAGATATATGTGTATTTTGTTCAGGGCCATGTCTCCATCACCTGGAACAACTCCAGGCACATGGTAAGCATTCAGTAACTATTTGGTAAATTAAAAAAAATGAACTTGATAAATATGTTTGGATAATGTGCCAGGGATTGTGCTAGAGAGGTATTGGGAAGTAGAATTAGGAATGGATCAGATAGAATCTCTGGCTTCAAGGGATACATAGTTTAGAAGGAGAGAAAATTATCATTCAGTGTGGAGTCAGACAAGTGTCTTAAGTCGTGTGGTAAAGACTTCCATTGCTCACCTCTGTCTCGTTCTCCTCTCCATCCAAATTAATAGAATCATAAGCTCTCATACCCTTTGCCATTAGGCAGGGCCATGTGACTATTGTTCTAACCACTGAATGGTTATAAGCAGAAGTGATGTGTATCACCTAAGGATTTAATAAATCAGTGCAAGATTCTCTATCATTCTCTTTCGGCATGTTCCAGACAGTGCAGTCTGAGGATGGAGAATCCTTCATCAGCCTGGATTGATAAGGGGCTGAATGGAGGTTGGAGGCCCTAGAGAGTCACCTCAATCTGCAGCATACTTTGTCTGAGAGAAAAATAAACGTTTGTTGTGTTAAGCACCTCAGATCTTGGGCTTATTTGTTCCTGCAGCATAGCCTGCACTATCCTGACTAAACTAAGGAATATAGAAGTTAGTATTTTTCCTGACGTCAAAATTATAGTACATAGCCTGACACATGGTCTGAGTATAGTTTCAGGTGTACAACATAGTGATTTGACAATCTAATACATTGTGACACGATCACCAACAGATCAGTAGCCATCTGTCACCACACAACTTTATCATGGTAATATTGACTATATTCCTCATGCTGTATGTTACATCCCTGTAACTTATTTATTTTCTACCTGGAAGTTTGTACCTCTTAATCTCCTATTTTGACCAACCTCCTAACCCCTCCCTTCTGAATACCATCAATTTGCTCTCTGTATCTGTAAGTCTCTTCCTGTTTTTTGTTCATTTGTTTTTAGATTCTACATACAAGTGAGATCATAAAATATTTGGCTTTCTCTGCCTGACTAATTTCATTTAACATAATGCCCTCTAGGTCCATCTATGTTGTCACAAATGCTAGACTTCTTTTTTAATAAATTCATTCATTTAAGGCTGGGTCTTAAATGAATGAATGAATGAATGAATTTATTGGGTCTTCATTGCTATGCGTGGGCTTTCTCTAGTTGTGGAGAGTAGGGGCTACTCTTTGTTGCAGTACATGGGCTTCTCATTGTGGTGGCTTCTCTTGTTGCAGAGCATGGGCTCTAGGCATGTGGGCTTCAGTAGTTGTGGCACACGGGCTCAGTAGTTGTGGCTCGCAGACTCTAGAGCGCAGGCTCAGCAGTTGTGGTGCACAGGCTTAGTTGCTCGGCGGCATGTGGGATCTTCCTGGACCAGGGCTCAAACCCATGTCCCCTGCATTGGTAGGCAGATTCTTAACCACTACACCACCAGGGAAGGCCAAGACTTCTTTTTTATGGCTGAGTAATATTCCATTGTGTGTGTGTGTGTGTGTGTGTGTGTGTGTGTATATATATAATGTCCTGGAAATGGGCTAATAAATCCTTTTCCTTTTTTTTTTTTTTTTTTTTTTTTGCGGTACGTGGGCCTCTCACTGATGCGGCCTCTCCCGTTGCGGAGCACAGGCTCCAGACGCGCAGGCCCAGCGGCCATGGCTCACGGGCCCAGCCGCTCCGCGGCATGTGGGATCTTCCTGGACCGGGGCACGAACCCGTGTCCCCTACATCGGCAGGCGGACTCTCAACCACTGTGCCACCAGGGAAGCCCCTTTTCCTTTCTTGAAAAAAAAAATATACATATATTTCCCCACCTCCTCATCAGCATCTGTTATTTCTTATCTTTTTAGTAATAGCCATTCTGACAGGTGTGAAGTGGTATCTCATTGTGATTTTAATTTGCATTTCCCTGATGATTAGTTATGTTGAGCATCTTTTCACGTGTCTATTGGCTATTTATATCTTCTGTGGAGGAATGTCCGTTCAGACATTTTAAAATCAAATTGTTTTTGATACTGAGTTGTATAATTTCTTTGTATAATTTGAATATTAACTCTTTATTGGGTATATCAGTTGCAAAAAACCTTCTCCCATTCAGTAGGTTGCCTTTTTGCTTTGTTGATGGTTTCCTTCACTTTGAGCAAAAGCTTTTTAGTTTGATGTAGTTCTATTTATTTTTGCTTTTGTTGCCCTTGCCTGAGGAGACAGATCCAAAAAATATTGCCAAGACCAATGACAAGGAGCATACTGCCTACGTTTTTTTTTTTCCCTAGGGGTTTTATGGTTTCAGGTCTTACACAAATCTTTAATTTTGAGATTACTTTCATATATGGTATAAGAAAATGATCCAGTTTGTTTCTTTTGCGTGTAGGTGTCCAGTTGTCCCAACACCACTTATTAAAGAGGCTATCTTTTGCCCATTGTATTGACACATTCTTGTCTCTTTTGTCATAGATTAATTGACCATATAAGCATAGGTTTATTCCTGGGCTCTCCATTCCATTGATCTGTGTGTCTGTTTTGATTACTATAACTTTGTACTATAGTTTGAAATCAGGGAGCATGTCACCTCCAACTTTGTTCTTCTTTCTCAAGAGTGCTTTGGCTATTTGGGGTCTTTTGTGATTCCGTACAAATTTTAGTATTATTTGTTCTAGTTCTGTGAGCAATGGTGTTGGTATTGTATTTTGATAGGAACTGCATTGAATCTGTAGATTTCTTTGGGTAGATGGACAGTTTGACAATGTTAATTTTTCCTATTCATAAGCACAAGATATATTTCCATTTGTTTGCAACATCTTCAGTTTCTTTCATCACTGTCTTATAGTTTTCAGAGTACAGGTCTTTCACCTCCTTTGTTAAATTTATTCCTAGGTATTTTATTCATTTTGATGCATTTGTAAATGAGATTGTTTTCTTCATTTCTCCTTCTGATAGATCATTATTAGTGTATAGGACAGAGCATTTAGAAGTAGAACACCCTCCATAGTTTGAAAAACTGTGACACCTTTGTGACTTTGTATGAGGAGGAGGGGCTTTGTTTCCTTGTATAGATGGGTTCTGTACCACCTTCTGTCTGACTTCAGAATGTCAAATGGAGCCAGGGGCAGCTGGAGGAAAGATAAAAGAGATGTACCCTTCATAATAGCAATCCATCTGGAAGAATGTAAATTGACAAATATTTCCTCAGTGTCTATTCTATACCCACTGCTAGGTTTGGCATAAAGACAGATGCCGAAGGAACAGAAAACAGCTCCTGCTCTGGAGGAGACTATGTCCTTTACTGTAAATAAGTGTTAAATATTTACTGTATTTGCTGTAAGATTTGTAAAACTTTAAAGGAAAGGGAGATCTTTGAAGTCTGGAGAAATTTAGGAAGGGTTCCTGGAGGTGAGGATTTGGCCTTGACCTTGAAAAATGGGCAGGATTTAATACAACTACTAAGAATTTATTGAACTTACCATGCATTACACACAATGTGAAGATTTATATAGCCCACTGCACTCACCCTGAGGGTGGTATCTCCACTTTATAAGTAAGGAAACTGAGTCATGGAGATATTAAATAATTTGGATTCAAACCCTATGGCAAATTTGTTCCTTGTCAAAGCAGATGTTTTTAGTCATGAGGCAATCATGTCAAGGTCAAAGGATGAAGAACAAGTTTTTTGAAATGAAGAATGTATTGGAATGAACCTCACTTGTCTTATTCTCAGACCCAGAAGAGTCTTGACTTTATTGATTTTCCAACAGAAATTCAGGTCCTTCATCCTTCTGGCTGTGGAGGAGGAACTAGGTGAACTGATCTTTATTTAAATAGTGCCTTAAGTAATGGAGCTTTGCTGAGTAAGCCACCTCTTCCTATTTACCAAGTGTGAAAATCCATCTCAACTCTTCACTCCTACAGATATATAAGGAAAGTGAATGGTGTGTGGAACTGGTCCTAATCCATCCAGACAGCTGATAAGTCAGAATCCTTGGACTCTGCTGAGGATTAGCATAGGTTAATGGGATCATCACTGGCCTTTTAATTGCGGCAGGACTCGAGCCACACAGCTTTACTTGTGGTGAGTGAGTGAGCATTGTGGTATCAGGGTCCTTGCTAGAATCATATGGCATGCTTGAAGGGTTAATTGGAGAGAATTTAATAAGGAGATTCTTTGTAGAGCTGAGGGCAGAGTAGGGGAACCGAAGTCAGACGGCGAGGCCTCAGAGATTAGCAACATCAAAAAGGCATTGCCACTTCCAGACCTGAAGGGGCAAGTAGAGGGAGCACTGTTATTGGAATTGATATGAGCTAACACTGTGTGTAGTAGAAGGAATAATGGCCCCTCAGAAATGTTGTGCCCTAATCCCTGGAGACTATGAATATGTTACCTATGTGGCAAAAGGGACTTTGCAGATGTAATTAAGGTTGAGGACCTTGAGATGGGGACATTATTCCGAATTATCCTGATGGGTCCAGCCTAATCACATGAGCCTTAAAGGCAAAGAACCTTTCCCTTCTGTGGTCAGAGGGAGATGTGACGAAGGAAGAAGCATCTGAGAGATGCAACATTGCTGGCTTTGAAAATAGAGGAAGGGGGCCATTAGCAAAAACATATGGGCAGCCCCTAGAAGCTGAAGATGGCAGGGAAATGATTCTCCCTTAGAGCCTCCAGTTTGGAACCCAGCCTTGCCAACATCTTGATTTTAGCCCATTGAGACGTTGTTGGATATCTGACCTACAGAACAGTATGATGATATTTACATTTGTGTGTGTGTGTTTTAAAATTTTTATTGGGGTATAGTTGATTTACAATGTTGAATTAGTTTCAGGTGTACAGCGAAGTGAATCTGTCATATATGTACATATATCCACTCTTTTTTAGATTCTTTCCCCATATAGGCCATTACAGAGCACTGAGTAGAGTTCCCTCCGCTATACAGTAGGTCCTTATTAAGCCCCCAAGTTTGTTGTAATTTCTCATAGTAGCCACGAGTGCTTGACAGGAGCTATGGGCTTAGATAGAGGATTGCAGCTACTGCCTAACCGTATTCCAAAAAAGTTAGAGAGGGAAATGAATACCTTGGCCTCTCTCTCCTCCTGCCCTCTGGTGCACCTCCAGTGCCTACCATTAGTGAACCCATTAGCTGGAAGCTACAGGGAAAAACAACCTGGGTAATGCATTTCCTACTGTTTAGTTTTCTAGAGCACAGAGCAGGGCAGCTCAGCGTGGAGAATGGATGTACAGGGGCAAATAGAAAAGAACCAGCATAGAGGTTAAACTTTAGGGTGGAGGTTTCGAATGGTGTAAGCTTGACTTGATTTCACTCATTACCATAAAGAGGAGGACCTGGCAGGAAGCACTGCCAAGGACCTGCTTTCAGACAAGTGGTTGGATTAGCTCAATATATTTCATCTTTACAGCTAGAGAGCAGCTATGGAAATGCGTTTCATTCAGTCCAAGCAATCAGTTAAGTCAGTCATCATTCGACAAGTCTAAACACTTGAAACACTTGCCCTTCACTGGCACAAGAAGCAGGTGGGTTGGAGTAGGATACAGGAAAATGGAAGACACCACCTTTGCTCTGGAGGAATTTAAAATATGCAGAGTAGAGGTGGAGTTGAGACAAGATGAAGAGGCAGGCACACATAGCCATCCATAATTCATGCATCAGGGCTGTTTGCATGTGTCTGTGAAGGGAGAGGGCATGGGGTGGAGATCAAGGGTAGTGGAGGTGGGGAGGAAATGCTCACAGAGAAGGTGGTACTCAAGCTGGGCTTTGAAACATAAGCAGGGGTTTTATAGTTTGAAAAAGAATAAAGGACCCCCAAAGCAGAGGAAAGGTCATGAGAAGAGGAGAGGCCAAAGGCGTGACGTTCAGGAAACAGCAAAAAATTCCATCTTGCCAGAAGAGAGGATGCTTGGGTCATGTGGTGCTGTGGGGTGGGGGCTTGAGGCATGATAGGGTGTGTGTGTGTGTGTGTGTGTGTGTGTGTGTGTGGTTTTGGTACAGACTTCATAAGCTCAAGAAAGTAGTTGATAAGAAATACTATGTTTATTATAAATATACTTCTAAAACAAAATAAAAATAAGCAAAATGTGTGAAACAAGTCATTGCTTCCATAATATAGACATTTTTTTCTCTTAAAGTTAATTCTTGTCTTATGCTCCCACATAGCCTGCTCTGCCCATTTTTAATGGAATTTTGTATACCTAAATAAAATGTGGAAAAAAATGCTGAAAGAATCACAAACTCTGAATTCCCTGAAGGCAAACACATATCAGATGACTTTCTTCACCTCAGTTGCTTCTTGACCTCTTTCTCTCTGTACCCCCTTGGCTCCTGGAACTTACACACACACACACACACACACACACTGAAGAAGCTTAACTCTGAAAGTTTCCTTCTGATTGTAGGAACATGAGCAATGTCTCTCACTTCACCTCTCAAAAAACACTGTGCCATCCAGCCATTTGGCTGACTCCCCAAATAAGTGATTTCCAGTGTCCTATTCGACATCACTCAGACCCCAGTCACTGCCTCAAACAAACATGCTTTGTCTTACTTAAGAAAAGTAACACTTCTATTTCAGAGGGTATTTGGGAGAAAAAAAATGGAACAGCTTTCTTTCTCAAAATCTGTCAGAGTACCTGGTCAGGGCTTCCTTGACGTGGGTCCACAGTTACATGAAGAGAGATGGCTGCTGTTACATAATTACTTTCGCCTGCCTTTAGTAACCTACGTGGTAACTTTGTGGTAATAGCACACTTATTTTCCAAGAGCCTCAATAGCTAAACAAGCACGAGGAAAGCAATATTGAGTTGAGAGAAAGCTCCTGCCAAGGATTCAAGAAGCCCTGGACTGTTGAGAAAAAGGGTTTCAGCTCTGTGGACCCAATTTCTCGTCTATAAAATAAGAGCTTGGATGAAACATTTCAGAAAGGCAATTAGGAGAGCGTGGAGGTTAAAAACACCAATATGGCTCAAACCCGCTCTGCCACTTGTTAGCTGTGTGGGTATGGCACATTGATTCACTGAGTTTCATCTGTAGAAGGATAAAAACAGTTCACAGGGCTATGGGGAGGGTTAAATTGGAGAATATGGTAAAGTGCTTTGCATTGTGGGTGTGTGCGCCTGCCTGTGTGTTTCACAAGTAGAGAAAATGAGGAGGTGAAGAAGGGTTGGGACAATGTGGGGTAGTGACACAGCCCTTTGCAATCACATAGGAATCTTTGAGTGAGGAAATTTAATGCTGTCTCTTGGAAGAAGGCAGTGGGTCACAGGTACCACTGATCTGTGAGATGGGCTTTTACCCAGTTATTTCTAATAAAGATGTTCTTTGAACATGTAGGAAAGGAAGCACACCCAAACCCAAAAATGGTGATGAAAAGTGACTTTCCAGGGAGAATCAATGGGGTATCAAATAGTATTGTTCACACCCCAGGAGCCAATGCTTGCTGGATGCAGAAATGAAGTAGTTTCTGGTTGGACATGAATACTCATTACCACTGGCTTGGCTCTGCCTTTTATTAATTTTGGAAATCAGTGGTGGATGATGCAGTCTGTCATCCTTTCCTAACCTCTTTTCATTGGCATTGGAGAATTAGATCGGCTTAACCCACCTCTCATCAGGAGGCTGTGAAATACCCACAAACAGAACACAATGAAGAGAGATTTATCCTGGATTAAGTACTGCAGACCATACCTCTTTGGAATTACAGGAAATGATTCATAGTTCTGGCTGTGGAATTCTCAGAGGATTTGAGGGTGGGGATAGGAAGGCGTAACTCATCCAACTTCGTGCTGCCTTTCTCAAGGTGCAGTCATAGATCATGCTGGGCTCATGACTTGCTTCTTCAAGACTGGAGTAGTCAGACACAGTGACCATCAAGTCAGAAAGAGGGTGGGATTGCAACGGAATATTTGTCCTCTATGGACAGGGCCTTGCCAAAATGAAAACAAACAAACAAACAAAACCCCCCAAAACTCTAAACTGGGAAAAAGATATCTCCCTTCCCCTTTTCCTATCCAGCTCTCCTTTGTCTAGAAATGGTTTAAATACTTCCCTCTGTCCTTGAAATCTAAGCCAATCACAAAGTTAGATGTTCATCTCCTTCAAGTGTGTGAAAACTGGTTCTTTCATCAAGGAAGGTATGGGATAGGCCCATTAGTATGTGTTTACAGCATTGCGTTTTATCATTATCATCATTATCATGGCCTTCCTGTCTGTTCAGATTTTAATGTTTACTGAAACCACTTTCAGCATCTTAAAAGTCCTTGTCTTTAGCCCAAGATTACAAGAGGACTTCCTCTACTTGGCAGTGAATGGTAATTATCTTCACATGTATGGAGGTGACCCAGTACATGGTTGGACTATCACACAAGAAAAACAATACCTTGGTTTGTGGTTATTGGTTCAGTTTTGCAAGAAATCCTCTGTAGCTTTATTTCTATATGCAGTTGAGATTGTCATGAGGCCTGCCTATATTCATGTATCATCTTTCAGCTCACTCAAGTCATTCTAACAAATATTTATATTATTGCTTCACTTTTTCCTGATCCTAGAGCACATTGGGACATCCATCCAATGTTTCAGCACATTCCTGAGTAACCACTGCGATGGAGTGCTCTTGGAAGACTCTCCAGTTCCTGGCTTCTCAAGTCCTTGGCTGCTTTCCAAAGAATGTACCTTTGGAGAGAGTCCTTATCAGTCCTAGGTTAGGTCTTTCTTGTCTCTACCACCTTGCATGTCTAATTTCTTCTGACTAACCCAGATGAGGTTTACTGCCCACATATGTCTAAATAAATCCAAGATTACATTTGAATGACACTTTACCTGTTTCAGAGCACTTTCTACGAGAACTCTAATACCTAATAGTTTTACCAGCTTTCACTCAAGACAGGGAATGGGCTGGAGAGTGAGTGTTAGATCTAACTTGAAGTTATATTCTTGGGGCCAACTGTAGAGCTGTTTACCCTGGTTGTCTTCCATAATAGCAAAGATGCTGGGCAGACATAGTTTTGGATATGATTGTAGCCAAGAGGGTAAATGAGTCTTTTCAGAGCACATATGGTCTGATTTTCACATATATCTTGAGGAACCACTTTTTTTTTTTTAATTTAAAAAGGAAACCAACCTGGTGTACTTATACATCTGCATTTCTGAGTGATAGTGTAAGCAGATATTTTGTGTAGTGTATTGGGACCCAATAACCATCCCCCTCCCACAAATCTCTCTCCTGTTTGTTCTTGCATGCCTTAGAGAATCAATGTGATTACTTGCTAAATCAGTACCATAGCTGCTAAAAAGCCTTCTCTCACTCTCGTGGTACCGGGAGAAAGCTCTAGTGTTATTATTACTCATACTATTTCAATAAAAAACAAGATTGTGAGCAAACAGGAAGGCTTTGCGTTTTTAAGGAGGTTGGACAACCTAAACCTACAGTGTTGCCCCATTGCTGTTAATCTAAATCAGCTGTGGGGGGTCTCCAAGTTTCAATTTACTGTCATTCACAAATCACGCTGTAAGCACTCACTGTATCAACCAGGCTTCTGAGTTGTTCCACTTGTTGGACATGGCTGGATGCAGTAGACTTCGGAGTTAGGTGTGAGCGCTACTGAAAATCCTTAGGGCGTATCTTACTTGTGATTGCTCAGGTTCTCAGGACCATTCTCTCTGGGAGTTCTTCAACTCACAGGTTTTGAAACTACAGGAAAACCTGAAGATACGGCGTTCTAGAAGACTCAGGCAGGTTAAGGAAGATCATATGGCTGACTAGTGGCCAAGTCAGGACCAGACAGACCAAATATTTTAATTTTATCCTGGTGTTTCCACTGCCCCATGGGACCTCGTACATGTTCTTCCAGGTAACAACGTGGAAGCAGTCCTATGTCATTTGTAACTGAAAAGATAAACTCAAGACAAATATTCCTCTGTCGGTGTTTATGGCAAAAGGCAGTTGTTCGTGTGTAGCCAAAGTACATAGTGCTCATTCTTAAATCTGTTCTGACCCTCAGGTTTGACTCAGAACCTTTCCTAAAATAAAGCACCCCACTTCTTGAAAGAAGCCTCATCTCTGCTACATTCATTTCTTCGCAGTTCACAGTTATTCCACACCTTTAGAAACCGTACTTAGATGAGATTGAAAGTTCACTGGGCCTCACGAGAAAGCAGAAATCCTTATTCCAATACTTCTCCCATCTCTAAAACTCAATTCTCTAATTACAGGAAATTCTAGGAAATGTAAATTTACTTCACGATTCCATTTCCACAACACTAAAGATTTTGGATGGCCCATAAATTCTCAGAACCATACCGACTACTCCTCCTGAGGATTTTCGGGATTAGATCAGTTAATTTACCCATACTGTGCACCACTTTTTATCCACAGAAGTTTCTCTCCCAAGGGCTGACCCAAGATAAGCTAATCCGATTTTTCCTCTTATCAATCTGGAATTGGTACATAGAGGCTCTAGTTATCCTCTTCTGGGATTTGGAGCTGGGAGGTTAGCCTAGCCTGGGCTGGGCTGGCCATTTTCTATCAAGTGGACAAAAAGAAAGAAAAATCTTGTTGGCAGAGAGAGAAAAAATAAAGTAAATGTAATTCAAAAAGCAGACATGTGGATCATGTGGTCCCAAAGAGATGGAGACAATAACTTGGAGACCTGACCTTCCATTCCTGGTTCAGTAACCATATAAGGTACATCTGTACTGGCTCGTAAATCCCCAGTGGGACTTAAAACAGCGTGAGCAGCATTCTGTTCTTGGGGAAAAAAAACAAAGCCAACTGAGTTTAAGACAAGGGCCGTTCCCCTCCTGTACCCAAATAGCAGTCATAGTGACAGAAGAACATGAAAACAATGTGACCGGTCTCAACTTAAACTTACACCTACAAATCTTAAGTGAGGCTCCAGTGCTGCCAGGCATGCAACTATGTTTCCCTGAGTCGATTTATATTTTTTCGTTCTCCAAGACTACTATTGCATAATTTCTCCTCTGTCCTCAAATTTTCAACACTCCCTCCCCTTGTCACTCTCATCTAATGACCTTGATTTTTATTTCACTGGGAAAACAGAAGCAGTGAGAAAGGAATGGTTTCATCTTCCCATAGACAACAAATCCACTAGTCAACTTGAATTTGTGCTCATGTACTTTTCCTTCCTGTAAAGTGGATCAACCGCCTATATGCCTAATAAGGCAACCCCTCTTCATCTGTACTGGGTTCCATTTTTCTCTGACAACTCAGGGACTTTGCTTCTTCAGTGATTCCCCACCATTTCCTTCTTTTACATCATGAATTTTTGCCTCTATACTTAATCAGCATACAAAGATATTATGAGTTCTCATCTTAATAAATACTTACACACATAAATGAAAATCTTCTTTGATCTAGAGCACCTCCTTCACTATCACTCCATTTACCTACAAATTTTTATAGCAAAAATCCTTGCAAAAATTGTTCACCCTCCTGTCTCCATTTTTTTCTCTTTATACCATGCCAGTCAGACTTTCATCATCACCATCAACGTTCCACTCCCTTGAAGATCCACAACGATCTCCATGTTCTCAGATCCTATGGCCAGCTTTCAAACTTCATTTTATTTGACTTTTCATCCATATTTGGCAGAATCGATGACTCCTTTCTTCTTAAGGCACCTTCTGCATGTGGTGTCCAGTAAACCACATCTTCCTGGTTGTCCTATCTTCTTCCTGACGGCTCTTTCTTAACCTCCTCTGCTGGCTCCCCCTTCTCTTCCATACCACATTTCATTTATCTCATATCAATATTATTATGCCAGGCCGTTCTATTGTCAGCTTAGTTAAGTTGGGAACTACATTTCTCAGAATCCCCTTTCCTCTATGGCTCTAGATTGGAGCTGCTCAAAAGAGGAACTTGCCTGGGATTTGAGACGTGGGACTAAAGCAGAGTTGTTACTCTCTGAGGAACCTCAGGGCCAGATATGGTGATAAAAAGACAAAAAGTACCTAGCAACTTGCAGCTTGTGTTCCTTTTCTTTGACTCCAAGTCGGGTTCTGCCTTCTGACTTCTGGTTCTGTTGACCAGCAGTGGTCCCAGTCACACTACCGTATGCTTGGTTATAGATGCACAGAAGTGGTAGCTACATAGATGCAGCAACTGCTGTGCTCCTCATGAAGGGGTCCCCATTTGGGGTTCCAGTTTAGTGACTGGATGAGCCTAGTTTATCGAATTTCCCTGAAAGCTCCATCTTGTCCAACTGTGCCAACGCTATGAGAACACTGGTTAGTAACTTCTTCAAGTCCTCCATTCCCTCTCTGAGACCTTTACTGCTCCAGCTCCTCCAACAATTGTGTTATAATCTCTTATCCTGTATCATTCCTACTTGAACACTGAGACAAGTATTGGTATCGCCAGAAGTGGTTCTAGGGAAATACAACATTAAGGATAGCAATATGGACTTCCCTGGTTGTGCAGTGGTTAAGAATCCGCCTGCCAATCCAGGGGATACGGGGTCAATCCCTGGTCAGGGAAGATCCCTCATGCTGTGGAGCAACTAAGCCTGTACACCACAACTACTGAGCCTATACTCTAGAGCCCGTGCGCCTAGAGCCTGTGCCCTGCAATGAGAGAAGCCCATGCACTGTGTACCCCCCGCTCACCACAACTAGAGAAAGCCCATGAGCAACAATGAAGACCCGATGCAGCCAAAAATAAATAAATAAATAAATAATTTTTTAAAAAAAGGATAGCAATAAGATATTAGAACTCTAATCTGAATAAATTTAAAGGCATTGATTAACTTGTTGTCAGTGGCAAATGGGACACTTGTAGACTATGTCAAGCAATAGTTATTGTCCTAGTTATGAAATGTATGGTTGAAGTAGGCAACTAAGCAACTGGCAGAATCCCCATAATGGTTCCTTGATCTATAGAGTGAGGCCTTTCATCATACGAAATATGGAATATGGAAACTCCAGAACTTCCTTTTCCTACTAAATCAATAACCCAGAATCAATACTGAATTTTCTTGTAGGGTTAAAGAGATTTATTCTACCATCAAGGACGTGAAAGATGCAGGAGTGGTGAGTCCTACCACATCCTCATCTAATATGCCTGTTTGGACTGTGCAGGTGACAGACTTCGGAGAATGACAGTGAATTATCATAAAATTAATCAGACGGTAGGGAACTCCATTTGTAACCTGTTACAGATGTGGTTTCTTTATTGGATTAATCAACACATCCCCTGGAATCTGTATGCAGCTAGTAACCTGGTAAATACCTGTGAGTAGAGATACCAGAAGGAGCTTGCTTTCAGCTGGTAGTTAACAATACACTGCTCCATCTCAGGACTATTTATCCCCCCCTTTTTATTATTAATTATTATTATTTATTTATTATTTTGGCTGTGTTGGGTCTTAGTTGTGGCACGCGGGATCTTCTTTGAGGCGCACGCAGTCTCTTCATTGTGTTGCGCGTGGTCTCTTCATTGCGGCGCTCGGGCTTCCCTCTAGTTGTGGCGTGCGGATTTTCTCTTTCTAGTTGTGGCGCGCAGGCTCCAGAGCACGTGGGCTCTGTAGTTTGTGGCACATGGGCTCTCTCGTTGAGGCGTGAGCTCAGTAGTTGTGGCGTGCAGGCTTAGTTGCCCTGCAGCACGTGGCATCTTAGTTCCCTGACTAGGGATCAAACCTGTACGTGTCCCCTGCATTGGAAGGCAGATTCTTTACCACTGGACCACCAGGGAAGTCCCTATTCATCCCCTTTTCATAACTTTTTTCTCAGGAACCTCTCTTCCCCATTCCAAACGACATCATGCTGGTTCACCATGTTGATGACATTATATTTTCTGGACCAGTTGAGTAGGAAGTAGACATTTCCCTAGAAATATGTGTGTCAGAGTAATGAAAGTATTTCTCATAAAAATGCAGGAGGTGCCAGTATGGTCAAGCTTTTAGACATTCAGTGGTCTGGGGCATATCAAGATATCTGCTATGAAAGAAAGTCACAGATATTCAGTACGGTACCATGAGTTTCAGATATAACATAGGATTTATTGGGTGAAAAACTTAAAAATCAGAGAAGTAGTAGAGTGCACACAGTCCCTCAAGTTCTTATTACTCTATAGCACAGGCTGGACATAGATGCCCTATATGCACCATGACCAGAAGTCCAGCAGAGACTTGCTTTAGCCAGAAAACTGCTAGATGTGCAAAAAAAGAACTCCTGCTCACTCACCCCATTACGTAAGTTAGCCTAAGATAGGGAGAAGAGTACCTGGTTCTTGCAGTAAAAAGCAGTAAAACAGGAGGTCTCTGGGTCCAGGAACATGCTAGGGAAGACGAATACTGGGGACCAAGGTCTGCATACCAAGGGCTCAGGGAACAGCCTTGCCTGCTGAATGGAGTGTTGAAATTAGCCAAAGACCTTATCTCTGTAGGCTGGCTCAGTGGTGCTAAGCCAACTCTGCTAAGCTTCCAAAAGGGGAAGGTGATGAGCCCCCAAAGCCATCTGGATTTGTCTCTCATCAATATCCCTTCCAAGGAAAGAGTAAAGTTGCTGCGTCTGGCCCCTCTTCCAGTTCTAAAGCAGTGCATCTGGTTGTCCATTTTGCCTAGGAAAAAATGGCAAATTCTGTGGCTCTGCACTGATTCATGGGTAGTGGCTGATCATTTGACTGGATAGTCAGAGACTTGGAAACAACACAATTCAATAATTGTGTCAAGTAGTCCAGAAGCGCTATGTGGATAGAACTCTTCAAAATGGGCACACAGTATAAAGATATTTGTGTTCCATGTGGTTGTTTACAAAAGAGCTCCTCCTGCAGAGGTCAATCTTAATAACCAGATGGACAAGATGACTCGTGCTATAGATGTTAGTCAGCCTCTTTCCCCAGCAGAAATGGAGGTTATACATGGAGCCAGCAACATGGACTTTGCTCACAAAGACCAACTTGGCTTCAGTCATTACTGAGTGCCCAACCTACTACCATCAGAAACCAACACTGAGTCCACAGTATGCCACCACTTCCAAGGGACATCAGCCAACCACTTGGTGGAAGGTTGATTACATTGGACTCTTTCCATCATGGAAGGAATAGCACTTTGCTCTCAGTGGAATGACACATATCCTGGATGTGAATTTGTCTTCCTGCCTCTGATTCTGCCAACACTACCACCCATAGATTTCCAAAATGCTTTATTCAGTGTTATAGTTTAACACATGAGATTACTTTTTACCATGGAAATTATTCACTATCAGATTCACTAGTGTTATTATGGTCCTCATCATCCCGAAGCAATTCATCTGATAGGTCCTTTTGAAGACTCAGTTGTAACACCAAATGTGTAGCGCTATTCTGCAGGGTTAGTGTAAAATTCTTTAGGATGAATATGTACTCTGAATCAGTGACCCATGGGAAAGGTTCTTCCCTTTTACCTCAAGTGATCCACTGGCAAAACTTGTCCTCACAACTTTGGGCTCTGCTGATTTAGAGTTCTTTTTTTCTTTTTCTTTTCTTTTATTTGGTTTTAAAAAAAACAATGTAATGAATACCTATTTACCCTATGTTTTGTATGACCATCTTTTAAGAGATGGTCACTCAGATGTGGCCACAGGAGGTAAAAGAGAACAGGCTCAGGAAAAAAATATATATTATCCTCACAAGTCCCAGAGACAGGAGGCAAGGGTGGTCAGGACAAAGGTGACAGGAGCCAAGGGAAAGCAATAGGTCAGAGACTTTTGAGGGTTTCCATGGGAAAGGCAAGGCAGGGCAGGGTATACAGCTTAGAATGGGCCAGTTTGAATAATTTCATGGGGCTTTGGGTTGTGTGTGGTTCCTGGTTGGCCGGTCCCTGTCCCTAGGATGATTAAAGTAGAAGCGTATTGCCTGAGGTAAGGATGGGGTACAGGAAATGCTGGGCCAGATGTTCATCTGTGTCAATACTGAAATCACCTGAAATTGTGACACAACTTTTGTAATAAGTGGTGGTAAGCTAGGAGTAGGAGTACCGAAGAACGATTGTGTTGAGGGTTAGTATACGTATACGAGAGAAACAAGGAGAGGCGCTGTAATCTGACTTAGAGTTCTTAGTGAACAGTGGAAGACTATTTTTTTTTTTTTTTTTTAAACATCTTTATTGGGGTATAATTGCTTTACAATCGTGTGTTAGTTTCTGCTTTACAACAAAGTGAATCAGCTATACATATACATATGTTCCCATATGTGGAAGACTATTTTTATCAGAGGGCACACGAAGATTCACTAAACTGGGAGTTGAGACTATTACCTGGTCATTTTGGACCCTCCATCCCAGTGAACCAACAGGCAAAGAAGAGAATCATTGCATTGGAGGGGGTGATTGATACTGACCCTCAGTGGGGAAATTGGACTGCTCCAGCATAGTGAGGGCAGGGGAGGGTATGTCTGGAAAGCAGGAGGTTCTCTGGATGCCTCTTAGTGCTTCCCCACGTCTTATGTTAAAATTAATGGAATACTACAACAATCCAATAGAGGTAAGACTGCTAACGGCACGGCACAGACCTTTAAGGAACAAATGTTTGAGTCACCCGGACATCAGGCAAGGAACCGTGACCAGCCAAGGTACTTGTTGAGGACAAAGAGAATACAAATGTATAATGGAAGAAAGAAATTATAAATGCCAGTTATGATGGCCTGACAAGTTACAGAAATAAAGACTCTCGTAGTTATATTTCTTCCTTACTTTGATGCGAATGTGTGCGTGTGTAAAATGCTCTTTGTTTTTCCTTTTCCTATTTACTCTCCAATATAAAATGTATTAATAGTGTCTCATGTTTAGATATCAAAGGCGGAGTGTGACTCAGCTAGAAGAGGAATGATCATCCAAAGCTGGATAAGGAGACAGGAAACTTAGTGTATTCTCTTCTGGCGAGGGCTGTGTTGTGCATTAGCGGTTATATTAAGGATAGTTGTATCGTGTTAGGTAGAAACGTCATTTTGCCATTGGCTCTATTTGGAAATTAAATGTGGTTAAAAGCGGTATATATGGACAACAAGTTCACAGGTATGGACTAATTTGGATTGGTTAATCTGGGTAGTACATTTCCAAGAATCTCCTTTCTTGAATGGTTCCAAGTCATACTTGGCCAAGACAGGAGCTTGTGTGAGATCTGGAGGCTGGAAAAATATGCACAGAGATGCCCAGCTTGTCCTCATTCTCTCCTGCTCTGCATCAAATTCTTCTTTCCAACTGCTAGGCCTGTTAACCAAGCATCTCCACCAGATGCTTGGCTGTGGACCCACAGAAATAGTAGCTACACAAAGACCACAGTTCTCGTAAACTTCTGCTGCTCTTTGTGCCTGGCTTCTCAGGTTTCCCCAGGTGCCCCAACTCGTCTACCTGTACCAGCACTTCAGGGGGGCTGGTTAGTGACTTCCTCTAAATCTGCAAGGCCCCCTTCCAGGTCTTTCCTTTCCCAGCTCCTCCCATAATTGTTTAAGGTCTCATAAATTCCTTATCCCATAGGAAGCACAATGCTTCTGCCTCCTTCTTTGAATCCTTACTTGTACAGAGCCTAGCAGAACATCTGGCATGTACTAGATGTCTGATGAATATTAAGTAAGTCTGTGAATGTGTGTGTCTGTATATGTATATATGGTGGGGGTAGGTAAGTTGCTGGTGAATCCATATTAGAGGTAAACTATTCTAATTTGCTCTGATATGCAATTAGCATAGGTAGAATTGAGAATTTATAACCCTATGTATTGAGAAAGGGAGTTTGGAATGATTCTTGGACCTATGATGGTGCTGGGGGAGGGTAGTTAAATATTGCTTGCTCAAACTTTTTCCATGTCAAGCATCCCAGGTAACTCTTGATTTCTAGGATTATGTTGAACTCAAGAATATAGAAGTCAGTGATTCATGACATAAAATTAGTAAGGCATTGGATATTTGAATGTTGGATTAGACAAAGTAATAGTAACAACCAAAAAAGAAACAACAGTAGAAAGTAAACGCGTAATTCATCATCTTAGAATGTGTATATTTTCTGCAACAAAGCAAAATAAATTTTGAAACATTTTTATTGAAACTGAAGAGGAGGATACTCAAAAATTTCTGGTGAGCAAGATATAAGAAATTAATAGTATATTAATTTAGGATATATAGGCTCTTATAGATATATCTAGTTAGTGGGCTTCTTTTCATCATTTTATGTCAGAAAATAAAAATATTCATAAATCATCTCACAAATATATACAGGATCTCAGTCCTCTTGCTCAAATCTTTCCTCATGAGATTTTTAAGTTCCTTACAACAATGATAATAATTTTAGAATTTTCTTCAGTTTTACCCAACTTTGGTCCCACCACCCATTAGTGTTCCTTAAGGACAAAAATTCCCTCTCCTTTGACTTGTCTTGCTAAAATGACAGATGCTACAGTGGGTGCTCCGTGTGCATTTTTTCTAACCTTCAGAACAGATGAAGAATGTGGGAATTACGTTTCCTGTTTTAGAGATGAGGGAAGTAAAGGTCATAGAGATTATCTAAATGATGTATTCAAGGTCATGCAATGAAGTCATGAGTTTAACACAGATTTACGTTCCTTCTACTATCTTGCTTCCATTTAATTTTTGTATCATTGCTTCTCACACCCCAAGAACTGTTGTACATTCACTTTTTATACCTATTGCCAAATTGCTCTGCAGAAATTACACCGATATACATATATTCCTACCAGAGTAGGAAAGTCTCTATTTCTCCACATCTTCATCAGTACCAGCTAGATTTTCCAAAATTTTTTTAGAACTAGGATATGATTATAAAGATTGATACTGGGGTGGAAGGTGGGAATAATACAATATCTCAGATATTTAAAATGGTAAATGTCAAGCATTTGTGTTTGGGTGTGTAAATGTTTTAAATAAGCCTCATGGACCTCTACACAATTGGCTTTAATTGTGTCAGGACTTAGATTCAGCTGGAGCGTTAGGTCTCGTGTCCTGGAATTGGCTTCTAGGTATCAGACAGAGCTGTAAGCTGCTGGTTAACTGAGACTCTCAGCAAACAGTGGGACCTCAAGCTCCTCACTGAGAGGGCTCAGCAACTTTCCAATCTTATCTTTGTAGCCTAAGAAATCGTCTTTGCCACAAAGCCCAGCAGACAATTGGCCCCGCACTGTCATTCCTATTGACTCAGAGAAAGATACACTTCTGAAGGACTGTGTCCATGGTAAGTGAGTGTGGAATCCACACTATCCTCCAAGCATGAGGAGGTTCCAGCTGCTTCCTGGAGCTGCTCATCCATGGAATCTGGTCCTAAGCTGTTCCAAACTAAAGACTGTTCAATTTCCCACAGTTCTCTCCACCTTCTCCATTCCAGCACTGTCAGTAAATGCAAAGAGAGCTTGTAACACTCACTTTTCTCTTCTTACAAGGCACATTTTTTTTTCTTAACTGCTGTAATTTCTGGCCCTCTGGGAAATAAATTTTGATAGTAGAACGGTGGGGAGAGAGAAAGAGGCAATTCTAGAGTCTGGAGCTTATTTTAGATAGGGTTCTTCCAAATGCAGACCATAAGATAAGAATTTGGGTTCAGGTAGTTTATTTGGTAAGTCATCCCAGTAAGCACAAGACAGAGAGTGGTGATAGTGACCCGGGAAAGGGAGAGAAGATAGTAAAGGATGCATTGATTAGTGGGCCTACTGCTGTGGGCAACTGAATCTCAGTCCTGGAGAGCTTCTGAGAAACCATGGTTCAGAATTGAGGGATGGAGAAACTGGGGTATATCCACCCCATTACTGGTTGCCCCTGGGGACATTGCATCCTTGGCTGTTGATTGGTGAGCACTTCAGAAGTGATGACCCATTGATCACAAAACTAAATGACTTGGTCCATATTCGTTACTATATATTCTCCATCCATGGATTCCAATAAATCATTTTACCCTTCTAGTCTGCTTTTCCATATAAATGTGTGTGTGTGTGTGTGTGTGTAAGTCTTCCTGATGTTAATGGCTGCTGAGGGAGTGGAGGCAGCGTGCTGAGAGGGAGCCATTGGGGGGATTCTGCTGAAGCTGGAGCCATACTATATGTCAGATTGGAATCAAACTTCCGATTGCTGAAAATCACAGTGCCTCTGATCTCAGCACCATCAGATAAGCTGCCAGAAAATAGCATCTTAGATATTCATTTAACAGGAGGCAGGGGTGTTGATAGAACTGTCTTGCTTTGAAAATTCTTACAAGAAGGCAGAGCCGACGGAATTCTAGCAGAAGCACCAGAGAGACAGAAGCTAAAAGTACGGCAGAGACAAAGGATACAGGGATCTTTGAAATGTGTTCCCTCTTAAGAGCATTTGATAAACACATGGCAGAGACTGCATACCCCCTAATTATTTTCTGGCCTCTGTGCTCACAAACAAGCACCATATGAAAAGCACAGCATCTCCGGCATGAGAGAAGGGACAAGAATGATTATAAGAAAGCAAAGAAATGTTCTAGAAATTATCCTGGCTGCCACTTGCCTTAAGCACCGGAATGATGCTGGATCCTGGGATACATCCTGAATGATGTACAGGCTTGCCCTTAGAAGTTATGAGGATACTAATCATGCTAATATTCCATCTGTAAGTCTCAACCCTTGTGGTTTCTGTCTGCATTCCCTGTGCCAGCATCCCAGGCCTGGTCCCCTCATCTCCTACATGAGTCATTGAAAAAGCTTCAGGGGTCCTCTTTCCTTCCTTCACACTGCACACTGCTCTAATGTTATCTCTTCCCAGCAGTATATTTATCACATTGTGCCCCTGCTCAAGAAGCAGCAGAAATCTCTCTATTGCCTATTGAATGAAATCTGAACTCAACGGCCTTGTATGTAAGACCCTCCTCCATAAAGAAACTTCCACTGTGTCCCTCACATCCAGCCTCAGCCTCCCTTCACACCCACATTGGTCTCCCTGCTTCAGTCATGGGACTCCTTTGCTGACCTACCTGAAGAGTGCTCTTACCATTACAAGTAGGGCATTGGCACCTACATTTTGAAATACTGAAGAATGTTTCTCTAGCCTTTCTTTGACTGAATCACTTTGTTACTTTCCTATTTTCCCTTGCACGGGAAATTTATATTTATACTAATAAAGATACCCGAGCGGAAGGATATTTACTTATTGGGCTGCATGTTAGTTGATTTTGATATGACCTGAAGGAGTTGATCCGTTGATTGGGCAAATACTGTCACCAACACACACTGCTTTTATTTCTACATGCCTTTTCTTACTTCCGTGTCTTTATATATAATATTCTATTTGCTTAAAATTATCCCTTGCATCTTTGCTGTCCATTAATCCCAGTTGACACTTACGTTGTCAGTCAGTTGGCTAATATATATTTGTAACCTGTGCTTACTTAGGCCACATGAGCACAGAATTTGAAATTGGATCACACTGCTTGTAAACATGTGTGTTTCCTGTGTCTTGTATCACCAGTCAAAGCAGAACTTCTAGGTTCCTGAAAAGCTCCTCCTCCCAAGGGACCTCTCCAATGTTCTCAAAAACAAATTTCATCACTGACAATCCCCCTTTCCCTGTTCTGGAAGCCCTCTGCTAGATGCTGCCGTATCCTCTACCACTGCCCCTTCTGAAGACCTCTGTTCCTGCCACACACTTTAAGCAAAGTGGAGCATTGTGCTTCTTCCAGGTTCCCCTGCTGCTTTTGACAGGCACCCTCCTCCTCCTCTGGGCTCTGCCTTTGCCACTGTTGGTACACTGGAGAACTAGAGGTGTCAGAGCCACAAGTTGTCTTGTGCGTAGTTGGATAAAATGCCTTAATCACCCACCATTTTGTTACCGTCTCTTAGAAGAGTACCAAAGAAATGTGGCTTTTGTTCCAAACTCTTTCTGGTTGTACCAATAGCCCAAACTGTCGTAAGACTCAGACATGAGCCTTAGGGAGCTGGAAGGAAGCGAATTTGGGTAAAAAATCGTATCACCAATCTGGACCAGGCCTACCTGTCTTGGCTCCACTTCTCTTAGGGTAGGTGCTTTTCAAGGAGGTTCCCCAGTTCCTCTTTTTTTGGGGGTACACGGGCCTCTCACCATTGTGGCCTCTCCCGTTGCGGAGCACAGGCTCCGGACGTGCAGGCTCAGCGGCCATGGCTCACGGGCCCAGCCGCCCCGTGGCATGTGGGATCCTCCCGGGCCGGGGCTCGAACCCGCGTCCCCTGCATCGGCAGGCGGACTCTCAACCACTGCGCCACCAGGGAAGCCCTCTAGTTCCTCTTGATGATGGTCTTCCAGTGGCCTGCTCTACTGGTTTACCCCATTTAGCCAAACAGGTCACAGTGCTGTTTCTGGCACATCATGCATAAGATTTGGGCCAAGCCATATATTTAGTGGTTTTCATCATGAAGTAGCTATGTGACTGTGGTCACATCACTTAATCTCCCGGGTGTAAGTTTGCTTATCTAGATGAACTCTGAAGTCTCTTCAAGTGCAAAAAAACCCTTTGCTTTCAGACATTGACTGGCTTCCTCTTCTGGGTGTGATAAACTCAAACCCCATGAGGTAACTGCTCTGGGCAGAAAACACTATACAGTTTGGTCACAATGTTAAAAAACAACATCCACCTGATGGTACTGGAGAATGAATAGAAGCAGACAGACTTGACTGGGGAGTGTACGCTCAGACGGAGGGAGGTGGGTCACTATACAAGTCAGTTCTTACCTCCATTGCTTTTCGACCAGAGCTAAGTGTAACCCTTGCAGAGCATAGAACCAGTGGAGTAAAAGTAGGAAAACTGGCATCTTTCTGGCTTGGAAAATAAGAAAAGTAAAGCTGAGAAACCAAATGCTAAAGATAGTGGGGAAATCACATAAGGGAAAGAGCCAATGAAAACACCTTTTAATGAATATTTAATCTTAATAAATGATTAATTATTAAGTTAACCTAGTGAAGATGAAAATGATGGAATTCGATATCACACAATGAATCTGTATCTAATGCCACATTTTTTTGGTTTTCTTTTTCGGTCCTGAATCTGGGGAATGTATGTCATATAGAGCAGTCATGAGTAGTGTAACTGATTGTCAAGATGTAATCATGGTGCCTTCATTAGAATTGTCAGGCAGTGTTATGCACCCATCAGATATATACTGAATAGAAGCTGTCTTAGAAGCTTCTGTTCAGAAGCTGTTTGTGGAGGGCCTAATATTACCATTTTCCCATGTATATGAATGCATCAAGCACTGTTTCTAACCCATGGTCGTCCCTCAGGTAGTGCTTGTGAATGAATGAATCAAACAAGCATTTGCTATTAGTATTCTTGGTTTTTCCCAGATTAGCAAACTGGGAAATTACTATTTCTATATGAGAACGTACTTTCTGTTTTACTACTTCTGTTTGTTAGAGGATAAAGAACAAAGTTATGAAAAACTCTAAAATACCATGAAAAGAAATAAAGATAAAATAAATCCTGGAGACCTGGTAATAATTAATGATGTCATGTATCTTCTGAGTATGTGCATGATGGCCAAGTGAGAGGGCCAGATAAATTCCAGGTTATGTCAAGGGAAACATGAGGTCATAAATTCTTGTTGTTGAAAAATTATATCACCAATTTTTAAATGAAAAATAATTTTTAAAAAACAACCACAGAATATCTTCTAATGCCTGACTGCTATTCAAATCCTAAGTATAAGTATAATGCTTAGAAGAAATCTTGGAGAGACTGCAGAAATCTAAGGAAACACTGCCTGAGTTGGTTCAGTTTTATAAACAGCATAAATGGTTGAGATAAAGCAACCACTTTCCTAAAATATTCATAGACCTATAGATGTAAAGAGGAGAATATGGGAGTGTGCTCTGACCCAAATATGGAAAGTTCAAGAAAAAAATTAAGTTGTTATTCACCAAATGTTCCCTGTGTGTCAGGACATGTGTTTGCTGCCTTCATATGCATTTTCACACAGAATCCTCAAAATACCCATACAAGTTAGATATTACCTCCCACTGAAAAAAAATGAAAACATTGACGCTTAGATAGGGTTCATTAATTTGATTGCTGGGATTCTATTTCACATACGCCTGATTCCAAATTCCAGTTTCTTTCATCAAAATCTCAATATAATAAAACAGTAGGTTCTTTGTCTCTACCTTCCTATGGAGAGAACACTAGGGCAAGCCTTTCCTTCCTGTTAGGCTAGATCCAACTTAAATTGAATGCTTCCCCATTCCTGCCTAGCCTTTCTTTAACCTTTCCTTTGTTAATCCTCGCTCCTTTTGCACAGGCTTTGCTGCCATAAAAATGGACAGGAATTGAGTGTAATATAAGCTGCTCGCTTTAGATGTGGTAGGAACTCTTCAGATGCCAAAGTCCCCACTCCTCCCTATTACTCCGGACACTACAAATGAGTGCCTGTGACCCTTTATTATCATTCTTGCACCATTGCTTTTCTCATAAAAGGGTTCAGAGGCATCTGGGATATTTATTGTCCCCATGTTTCTATCAAAAGTGAGAAATGAAATACAGACTGAGGAAGCCATGCATGTTCCACTCAGCTGGCCTCGCTCATTTATGTTATCTGCCTGCCCCGAAGGCATCTGAGTTTATGATTTCTGGGATAGAAATGTTCTGTGAGCCTTTCCAGGTGACGACTAGCTCATCTGGCAAACTCATCTCTGTTATTATGGTGAAGTTTAGAACCCTCTCTGCCCTACGTGTTTTAGCAGTATTTCTTTTTCTCTCTGTTTCCTGTTTGTTTTCTAAACGAATAGTGTCCAGATACTGGATCAGCTGGACTAAATGGTATCACGTCTGGAAAACTGGTTAAAATATAGATTCCCTATGCCCTGTCTCTAGAGATTCTGATTCAGTAGGTCTAGGATAGGGTTTGGGAATCTGTTTCCTAACACGTTTCGTAACAAGTTTCTTAACAAGTTGGGAATCTGATGGGCAGCTATGTTCAGTAACTACAGGCAAAGGAACAACTAACTCTAAAGGGAAGGATACTTTAGGACAAGTATCAGGCCGGTGGAGAATATTTGTGGGGAGGCGAAAGCGTCACAGTACTTATATGAGTTGCACTTATAGACTGCCAGATATGTTGAATAAGCCCGAATGATTAGTTTTATATGATAGATACCATTGTCAGATTACCCTATTTCCGTACCCGCTGGCTCACACCCCAGGCCAGTTAGGGCTCTGTTTCTACAAACTCTAAGAAAAAGCAGATTCTGGTGACTTTAGAAGGAAGCACAGGTCCCCAAAACACTCACCTTACAGATAGGGACCTAAGTTTTACGAAGATAAAATTTTCGGTGTCTTTGCTCTAATAAGCAGACGACAAATATAGAGGCATTAGATAGTGGACAAACCCATATCATTGCACAATTTCCAAAGTTTTTACTTTTTGTTTCCCATCTTCAGTTGGCATTCATTTGGTGTTGAATTTTAAATATGTAGGTTCATTGTATATGCACTCTGGATTAGAGATATTAACTGCTTAGTTTAACTGAAACTATAATTAAGGTATTTAAAATGCTTGGGGTTAATTATATACACTTAAGATTTTCACATTCCCCCAGTTAACGTATTACATATAGCTAAAAATATGGTATACACGTTTGAACTTTCACTACACAGCTGGACCCAGAGGAAGTAATAAAAAATAAATTATACTTGCTGCCAGGGGAAGGGTTGGTTTGAGAAGGTGAAGCATTGCATTAGGTGTTAATTGTCACCTTGTGTACATGTTTGACTGATGGTTGACATGCAGGACATCTGCATGAGTAAAGATTTTGAACACACAATTTCATATGGGTAGTTTGCGGTGGTCATTGTTTTTGTACTGTCTTGTCCTCTAAGGCCAGTGGTACCCAGGAGTTATCTTGGGGGATAAAAGTCACAGTAGTTAAAAGGAATGGGGGGTTTTAAGGCCTTACTTTCAAATGTGCTCATTCCATTTTTGTCTAAGCTGTAGGCTCCTTTCATCTTTGGTGGGGGGAAGTCCACTGAATTGAAAAGAAAGAAAGCCACATCAGACCTTCGTCAGACTCCCTCAAGAAGCATTCATTCAAAGCTCACTTTCAGGTCCAAGGTTGAGGCTTCCCTGGCTTTGCTCTGTAGTGTTGTTGCTTTTGTGTGTCATTTTATAAACAAAATGGTGTACAACAGAGTACATTTATCACACAAGAAACACAAGTTGCAGAGGCATGGAAGTGAATTTCATTAAGCTGACAAGCTTTCTCTATATTATGACTTTTACAACTGGTTTACAGTAACTCATCCACCTGAAATAATTGGAGAGTCAAAATTCACCTATGAAATGGCTTTACTTATTTCATTGTATACTTTCCCTTCATCAGTTCTTTGCCCTACTTTCTGATACATTTTTTAATGACCTCAGTTGACTGTATAACCAAATTCCTTAAAATGTTTTTCACTAATAAACACTTAAAGAATTCTATTCTAATAGCTCCCAGAATGGCCCTGAAGTGGATGCTAATGTGAAGTCGGAGGACTACAGGGGGCAGCAAGGGTCTGAGAAATAGGAGGAAAGTTATCCCAGGGTCAGATCCCAGATAAAAATGTGCTTAGCTCATATAGAGAGTTGTATTAAATTATTATCCTTTGATGGGTTTCACAGGAATAAACATGGATGGGTTTGCATTGTGCGGATGTGCATGGCTTCAGACGAGAGTGTTGTCTGTCTGCACTATAGGGATATTTCCTGGCTCAGTCCAAGACACAGGAGTGTTGACAGGGAGCTCGGGTGAAGTATAGTGTAAAAGACCACTGGGAAGTTTTCTCTCACCATAGCCAAATGATTTCATCTATAACAGAACAGAGTCCATTCCTTCAGATGAGTACAAGCAGTGAGGTTGTTCTCTCTGGCCTGTTTTTTCCTTCTCTGCTGTTTTCGGTGCATGTTTTGGTATGTGTACACATGCATGTGTGTATATTGAGCAGACATGTGTCTTGATGCCAACAGTCATCTAGAAAGTCATGTCTTGTTAACTCTAAAACTTTATCCTTTGGCATTTACACTTGGATGTGCAGATAGGAAAGCTTGTCTTGTCAAAACAGTGTTATGTGTCTAAATGAGGGAATGTGTTAAATTAGAATCCTCAGTCTCTGTGACATTCATCATCACCCCCATGCTGTACATTCATGTACTTTCACACACATATGTGCATGCACACGCTCACACACACACACTAGTGGTGGTTGAGAAAGTACCAGGTTTCCTCAGAAAAGGGAAGTTCTCGGACTCATTTCCAAACAGAAGCTTATTTTCTACCTCAAATTAAATAGCCAGTGTTACACTTAAAGCATTAAGGCCTCCAAAGTCAATAATTCCCCTAACTCATCACTTTACCCTTCACTTAACGTAAGTCACTGTTTCCTCCTCCAGCCATTACTTAGAAGTACATCATCCATCCTCTTTTTTTTTTTTTTCATCCATTAGTTCACCCTATCAGGATTTTGTCATAGGGTCAGACATAGATGTATAAATAATTCCATTCAGTTCCATTTAGCACAATCATCATTTCCCAAGTGCCTATTTTGTGCCAACCTTTGTGCTAAACACTCTAAGTCAGTATAAAAGTGAAGATTCATGGGCCAGATTGTATTTTCCTAAGGAGTCCCCAGAGATACTTTACACTCTTAGTCAGATGATCAACAGCATTTACTGGGCATCTGTGGGGTATTGGAACTGGCTAGTTGCAGTTGTGAAGTGTATATTTCAAATGCCTTTTCTAACTTATTGGATACTTGTAAGACCTTTCTGTTCCAAGTGTTTGCAAGCATGAGGTGATATGACTGAGGGGATTAAGGAAAGCTAAATAAAAGCACCTGTTTCAGAATTGCATGTGAGTGGAGAGCTATAAAAAATAGAGCTTTGCTCATCATAGGGGCAATTCAGCCACTTAGTCATCATCAGCCAAGTCCTTGTGTTATATCTGGATTGCTCTTCATAGTAGTGACAGTATGTTTGCATTTTTTATTCAGGCTAGCTGACCTGGACCCCTTCCTGGCAAAGAAGAGCCCCTTTTGAGATAAATTGGTAACAGACAGGGTGTTAGAATGAGGGGGCTAGAGTCAAGGACTAGCTTTCATACATATCATTCTCTGCTTAATTAAGCCATATAGTCACTTGGGATGCAAAAGAGACATCTAAACTAGGATGATATAAGAGTGTAATAGGATAATGTGAGCTACTGATTGAGGTTTTTTCTTTCCTTATAGAACACTGAGGAGTGCAAAGATTACAGTAGAAGTGGTACCCTGTAGAGAACAAAGCCATTAAATTCTCCAAGCCTGAGTTTTTAAAAAACGCCTGGTTCTTCTATGAGACTCCCACTCAGTTCCTGGTGTGAGCAGAATTAAACTTGTTTGATGATCTATGACAATGGGAGTAATAAGTAGGGGACTTAAAGAGTCAGGGGAATGGTGTTCATGAGGAGAGGGAAAGGGAAGAAACACACAGATGGTCCCTTTTCCTCAGTCAAATGGGATTGGGGGTTGCTGAGCGAGTAAAAATATTCACAAAGTTTGTGGGCATCTGCTGTAAGAGGAAACTGTCACTTATTCCTCAGTTGACTGACCAGTAGGACACCAGTGTTGTTGATGTGTCCTGACGTTTCTGAAGTGGGGCAAGGAGCACTGTGGAGAGGTGAGTTAGTGATAAGGCCAGGCAGGGTTGTCATGGCCCACTTGTTGAGCGTTTGGTTTCCGAGAGGTATGGAAAATAGATCTCACCACATTATAGGCCCCAAATTGGGGCAAGGGGAAAAGAAGAGAAAAAAAAAAAAAACCTTCTTAACCCTTCTTTGTGGGGATCACTGTGGTAGGGGACAGAGAGAAAGGCTTGGTAATGCCACTGTCTGGAGGTGAGGTCAAGAAAGCGAAATATCTTAAGAGATTACTAATATGAAGATTTGCTGCACAGGATTGAGTCCCCTGGCAAAAGAGTCTTTTGAGGCCTGCAGGTGCCACCTTATAAACTATACATAACAAACTAGATCAGCAGTGATAACCAACAGAAAGGGGAAAGACATTTGCTCTTCTAGCTTGTGGCTAACTAGGTGTGTTAGATTCTGATTACTGCTATGATAAATTACAACAAACTTAGGGGTTAAGAGAATGCAGATTTGTTCTCTTATAATTCCAGAGGTCAGAAGTCCAAAATGAGTCTTAAAGGTCTAAAGTCATGGTGCCAGTAGAGCTGGTTTCTTCTGAAAACTCCAGGAAAATTTTCTATTTCTTACCACTTTTGGTGTCTAGAGTCTGGCATTTCTAGGTTCATGGCTGCATCACTCTAATCTTTGATGTAATCACATGACCTTCTCCTGAACCTCAAGTCTCCTGCATCCTTCTTATAAGGACACTTGTGATTATATTGGGACCGCTCAGATAATCCAGGATAATCTCCCCATTTAAGATCCTTAACTCAAAATTATTATGTTGAAATCCTAACTTCAGGTACCCCAGAATGTGTCTATATTTGGAGGTATGGTCTTTAAACAGGTAATTGAGTTAAATTAAACAAGGGCTAACAGATATGAAAGGAGAAATAGACAGTACTACAACAATGGTATGGATTATATTCAACAATGGATAGATCTTTCGGGCAGAAAATCTATTAGAAAGCACTGGACTTGACCAATAGATTTAATGTACATGTACAGAACGTTCCACACAACATCAGCACAGTACACACTCTTCTCAAGTGCACATGAAACATTCTCCAGGATAGATCATATGTTAAGTCACAAAACAAGAAAGGCATGGTAATGCCTTTTTTCACAGAAATAGGAAAAACAATCCTACAATTCATACAGAACCACACACACACAAACACACAAAAACTCTGAGTAGCTAAAATAATCCTTAGAAAGAAGAACAAAGCTGGAGGCATCACAATTTCTGGCTTCAAACTTTATCACAAAGCTGCAATAATCAAAACAGTATGGTAGTGACATAAAAACAGACATAGACCAATGGAGCAGAATCAAGAGCATAGAGATTAAACTCATGCATAAATGGTCAACTAATATTTGACAAGAGAGCCAAGAATAATCAATGGGGAAAAGCTAATCTCTTTTATAAGTGGTGTTGGGAAAATTGGATATTCACATGTAAAGGTCTAAAACTGGACCCCTATCCACAAAACGAACTCAAAATGGATTAAAGATTTAAATGTAAGACATGACGTTGTAAAAGTCCTAGAAGAAAACATAGGGAAAGATCTCCCTGACGTTGCTTTTGACAGTGATTTTTTTGGATATGACACCAAAAGTTCAAGCAACAAAGGCAAAAATAAATAAGTTGGACTACATCAAACAAAAAAGCCTCTGCACAGAAAGATAAACAATCAACAAAATGAAAAAGCAATCTATGAAATGGGATAAAATATTTGCAAACCATTTATTCAATTAGGGGTTAATATCCAATATATATAAGGAACTCATACAACTCAAAAGCAAAAAAGAAAAAAAATCTGATTTTAAAATGGACAAAGGACTTGAATACACATTTTTTTCAAAAAGTACATACGAAGATGTTCAGCATCACTAATCATTGAGTATAGACAAATCAAAATCACGAGATATCACTTCATATCTGCTAGAATGGCTGTCATCAAAAAGACAAGAGACAAGTGTTGGTAAGGATGTAGAGAAAAGAGATCCCTTGTGCACTGTAGTTGGGAGTATAAAGTGGTACATTCACCATTTTATGGAAAACAGTATGGAAGTTCCTCAAAAATGAAAAATAGAACTACCGTATGATCCAGTTCCATTTCTGGCCATATGTTTTAAAATATGAAATCACTATTTTGAAGAAATATCTGCACTCTCATGTTCATTACAACATTATCTACAAAAGCCAAGACTTGGAAACAACCTTTGTGTTCATCGATGGATAAATGGATAAAGAAAATGTAGCATATATATACATGGAATATTACTGAGCCAAAAAAAAAAAAAAAAGGAAAACATCTTGCCTTCTGCAACAACATGGGTGAACCTGGAGGGAATTAAGCTAAGTGAAATAAGTCAGAGAATGACAAATACTGTATGCTGTCACTTATATGTGGAATCTAAAAAAGCTGCACTCACAGAAATAGACAGTAAAATGTCAGTTGTCAGAGGCTAGGGAGTGGGGGTAATGGAGTGATTTTGGTCCAAGGGAACAAAATTGCACCTATAAGACGAGTAAGTTCTGGGGAATCTAATGGATAGCATGGTGACTATAATGAACAATTATGTATATACTTGAAACTTGTTAAATGAGTAGTTTTAAATGAGTAGTTTTTAAATCGCCACATACACAAAAAAGTGGTAATTATGAGAGGGGATGGAGGTGTTAACCTTATTGTGGTAATCATTTGGCAATATAGGTGTGTATCAAATCATCATGTTGTACACCTTAAACTTAAATATCTTATATATAAGTAATATCTCCATAAAGCTGGGGGAAAAAAAACATTTGATAACATTATGAAACAAACAAACAACTGACCATACCAAGTTTTGCCAAAGATGTGGAGGAAGAACTCTTCTACACTGATAGCAGGATTGTAAAATAGTACAGTCACTTTGGAAAATAGATTGACAGTCTTTTAAAAAGTTAAACAGTCACCTATCATATTATTCTGCCATCCTACTCCTAGATATTTACCCACGATAAACAAACACATATATCCATACAAATATTTGTACATGAAAGTTCAAAGGAGCTTTATTTATAATAGCCCCAAACTGGAAAAAACCCAAATGTCCATCAACAATGCATGTATAAACAATTGTGGGATATCCAAACAATGGAATACTACTCAACAAAACAAACAAAAAGAATTGTTAATATTCACAACATGGAAAAATCTCAAAATAACTATGCTGAATAAAAGAAACCAGACTTAAAAAAATAGTGAATATATACTATGTGGTTTCATTTATGTAACTTGAGGAAATAGAAACTAATCTGTAGTGAAAGAAAGCCAGATTAGTGGTTGTTTGGGGACTGGGGTGGTGATTGTGGGGAGGAACAAGATCAAGGGATTACAAAAGGGCACAAAAAACTTGTAGGAAATTTGGGTATTATCAGTATTATTATGGACTAAATGTGTCTCCCCAAAATTCACATGTAGAAGTCCTAACCCCCATTGAGATGGTATTTGGGGCTTTGGGAGGTGATTAGGTTTAGAGTAGGTAATGAGTGTGGGTCCTCATGATGGGATTAATGCCTTTATATGAAAAGGGAGACATGTCTCTCTCTCTCTGCCTCTCTCTCTGTGCACAAAGAGGTTGAATGAGCACACAGTGAGATTGTGGCCATCTGCAAGCCAAGAAGAGAGCCTTCACCAAGATTTGAATCTGCCAGTACCTTGGTCTTGGACTTTGCAGCCTCAAGAACTATGAGAAATAATGCCTGTTGTTTAAGGCACCCAGTCTATAATTTTTGATTACAGTAGCTCAAGCAGACAAAGGTACTTACTTTGACTGTGCTGCTGCTTTCACAGACTCTTAAACCTTTATAAAGCTGTTAAAAAATAACATTTTCCATATTATTACTGTACAGGCATTTAAAAATGTCAAAAATCCTATTGTGAGGTTACTACTAAAGACATTTAGCAACTGCAGGTTGCAAGTCGGGAGAGGGATGCAGAATAGGCACAGGAAATAGATCAGAAGCATGTTATCCAGTGTGAGTTGTAGTTGTTATACAACCAGATTCTCCAATTTATATTGTGATCTAAGCAGCCTGAGCTATTGTCTTCTGGTCCTTTAAACTAAAATCCAGTGTTTATTTAGGCATTTCTCTTAATGAAGAAAAGAGATAATGCAGCTTTGAATCACTGAAGTGAAGTGTACTCTTCAGCCTCTTGAAGCAGAGCCCAATAAAAAAGAATACTAAACATCTGAAAAATTACATTATAGAAATGGAGGTAAATGACCTTAGTAGAAAAGTGGGTTCAATGCCCTACCTCAAGGCCACTTCTCAATTAACCTTCCTAAGGAAAAGAGATTATCCTCATCTTAAAGAGTGCCAGCTTTTTACGTTTCCTAACATAGAGGGACACAGCAAAGGGAGTGGAAAGGGCCCAGCCTGGGATTCCCACATCTCTGAGTGTCCTTGGCTGTTACTTGGCCTAAATTATCAGTGTATATAAGGAGGAGGTTGCACTGGATGATTTCCCCTGCAATTATCTGTTTTAACTATCAATAATACAGCGGTGGAATGAGTTAGGAGCTTGGAGGTGCTGTAAGAAGCCTATACCTGGTGTTGGAAAGCTTCATTGGTAAATGTTCAGTATGGCCCTGATCTCCTGCACACTTCACCTCAGTTTCTCGAGACTGCTTATACTGCACTATCCTCACGTAATTTACATTTTCAAAAGCTGGCCAACCTTAAGAACTATAAAATTGGATTCATTTTATATCCAGTGTATTTAATAAGCCTTCTCCACTCTAATCATTATAAGTTACAATAGGACAAAATTAAAACGATCCTCATGTTGGAGGAGTTGTTCCTCTGTTGTGAGAGAGAACAGATTATTCCAGTCACCTTTGAACATCTGCATTTTTTTTCCTAGTAAAATAAAGGGCATTCCCAGAAGCATTAACAGCACTGGTTTGAGGATACACTAAATTGCAAAACTGAGGAGGAACATCTGAAGACTGGTTTTCAGAGGGAGGGTCTTGGCTTCTTTTTTGGCCCCGCTGTAAGAATGCTTCACCCTGCGAGCTCAGACAAATTTTCTAGCATTCCTGTACCCAGTAGTTTCAAGGAAAATGATAAAGCTCAGGACGTTTCCAAATAAGTGAGCGATGAGTCAGATTCTTGAAAATCACTTGATTTTCTTAAAGTGGAACGGGTTATTCCAAATGGGATTGCATGAGAAGTGAGTGGAATGGGTTATCCCTTTTTTTGAGTGGAATGGGTTATCCATTCCCTGCATGATAGGTGTGTGTTGACAGAAATGAGGCATCCACCCTGCCCCTCCCACTTTGCTCTTCTAGCCTAGCTCCAATGAAGTGGAGGAGGGATCCTTCCAGAGCTGATGACTATACACAGGCTGCTTGCCTGATGCAAGAAATGTTTCGTAATGCAGCATTGCTGGGACTGACTGTACCCCTGACACAGTGCTGGCCTTTCCTTCTGGATATTATCAGGCTCAGCCTATTGTTCACGCATCAAACCTTCTGACACCTATTGTTATAAATGACCCTGCTTTTTTGATGCTATTCATCATTTCTATAAATGGAACAACTCCTCCTCTTACAGCAGATATTTCCTCCCTGTTCTCACTTAGAATGTGACATGGACAGTTCCTAATAACTACATCTATGTGGTGTGGTAATACACCGTTAACAGACGCAACTTTCAAAATTAGATGAGATGAGACATTAAAAGAGTTCAATTGCCATCAAAAACTTCACTTCTAGACAGCCTGCCAAACACAGGTGTGACAGTACTAGCAGTAACAGTAACCAAATAATATGAACAAATATAGGTGACCTCTCAAGTCTCAACCTTCCCCCCTATGGGCAAGTTCACGTGGCCCGTGTGTGTGTATACTTTTGGGGGGGATGAACTAATTACGTTCTGTGTACATTAGGGTAGTCCCTCATTTATCTACTCATTCAATTGTATTAATCTACTCAATAAATTGTCCCAACTTGTTTGAAGTGGTGCTGTGCTCTGTGGTGTATATACAGCTAAATAGTCTAGTGATGGCCTCCTGACTTCAAAACCATTGTTTGCACAATTCTAGAGACAACAGTTACATTACATTTTTAGTGAATTGTGCCTCTTGCGGTTGTATTGTGTCTCTGGCTATCTAGATTCCTGCAGCCAATTTGATGCTGTTTTTCAAAAACAGGCTTCTTATAGAAACCCTGTGTAAGGGCTTCTGTGTCTTCTAGAAGTACGTTCAATGTCTGCCTCACTAGCTAGGCTTTTAGCTGTAACTGTGCCCCAGCAGTGGTCAGCTCTTCCCCACTGTCCACTATTATGCTCTTTTTTTTTTTTTTTTTTTTTTTTTGTCTCCTGCAACAATGTGTTGGTCCACTCACTCTGCTTCCTATTAGCATTTGGGTTTTTTCCCATAATGCTGAAGTGGGAAAGGAACTTTGCAGTTAAATCCCAGCTGTGCCCATTACTAACTATGAGATCATAAACTCTCCGGTCTCAGTTCCTCTGTTTGTATAGTGGGAATAATAACATCAACCTCCTAGGATTATGAGATTAGGTAGGCTGCTACGGTGGCTCTGCAAATTGTCAACTTGTCTAAACTACATTTCCCCAGATTTTCCTTCCTTGTATGTTTCTGGATAGGACGGAGCACAAGAGAGGTTCCTGAGTGAGTTTTGGAGGATGAAAGGGAAGTAGTATTATAATCAAAACCATTTTATAGCTAAAAGATACTGTTGATTATCTGCTGGCTTACCTCATTGACCAGGTCTGTACATGCTCCCCCGACCCCTGGTTCCTCCTTCAGTTTCTCAGATTCTTTTTTCCAAAATCATCTTCAACAGTTTAATGATATAGCTGAGTATGGCACAGCCAAATGTTTTCTCCTGTATCTACTTTCTTCTTTTTTTTAACTTTATTTTATATTGGAGTATAGTTGATTAACAATGTTGTGACAGTTTCAGGTGTACGGCAAAGTGATTCAGTTATACACACACGTATCTAGTCTTTTTCAAATCCTTTTCCCATTTAGGTTGTTACATAATATTGAGCAGAGTTTCCTGTGCTATACAGTGGGGCCTTGTTTGTTATCTATTTTAAATATAGCAGTGTGTACATGTCAATCCCATACTCCCTAAATATCCCTTCCCCCGACCCTTCCTCCTGGTAACCGTAAGTTTGTTCTCTAAGTCTGTGAGTCTATATCTGTTTTGTAAATAAGTTCATTTGTATCATTTATTTTTAGATTCTACATATAAGTGACATCATACGATATTTCCCTTGATCTGTTTGACTTACTTCACTCAGTATGACGATCTCTAGGTCCATCCATGTTGCTGCAAATGGCATTACTTCATTCTTTTTTATGGCTGAGTAATATTCCATTGTATATATGTATCACATCTTCTTTATCCATTCCTCTGTCAGTGGACATTTAGGTTGTTAATGGACATTTAGGTTGCTTCCATGTCTTGATTATTATAAACAGTGCTGCAATGAACATTGGGGTGGGTTCATATATCCTTTGAGACCATGTAAACAGTGCTGCAGTGAACATTGGGGTGGTGCATGTATCCTTTGAGACCATGTTTTTCTCCAGATATATGCCCAGGAGTGGGATTGCAGGACCACATGGTAGTCCTATTTTTAGTTCTTAAGGGAACCTCCATACTGTTCTCCATAGTGGCTGTATTAATTTATATTCCCACCAACAGTGTAAGAGGGTTCCCTTTTCTCCACACCTTCTCCAGCATTTGTTGTTTGTAGATTTTTTGACGATGGCCATTCTGACTGGTGTGAGGTGTACCTCATTGTAGTTTTGATTTACATTTCTCTAATAATTAGTGATGTTGAGCATCTTTTCATGTGCCTCTTGGCCATCTGTATGTCTTCTTTGGAGAAATGTCTATTTAGGTCTTCTGCCCATTTTTTGATTGGGTTGTTTGTTTTGATGATATTGAGCCACATGGGCTGTTTGTAAATTTTGGAGAGTAATCCCTCATCGGTCACATCATTTGCAAATATTTTCTCCCAATCTGTGGGTTGTCTTTTCATTTTGTTTATGGTTTTCTTTGCTGTGCAGAAGCTTTTGAGTTTAATTAGGTCCCATTTGTTTATTTTTGTTTTATTTCCAATACTCTGGGAGATGGATCGAAAAAAGATATTGCTGCAATTTATGTCAGAGAGTGTTCTGCTCATGTTTTCCTCTAAGAGTTTTATAGTGTCTGGTCTCACATTTAGGTCTTTAATCCATTTTGAGCTTATTTTTATGTATGGTGTTAAAGAATGTTCTAATTTTTTTTTTTTTACATGTAGCTGTCCAGTTTTCCCAGCACCATTTGTTGAAGAGACTCTTTCCATCATTGTATGGTCTTGCCTCCTTTTTCATAGATTAATTGACCATAGGTGCGTGGGTTTATTTCTGGGTTTTCTCTCCTGTTCCATTGATCTATATTGCTATTTTGGGGCCAGTACCATACTGTTTTGATGACTGTAGCTTTGTAGTATAGTCTGAAGTCAGGGAGCCTGATTCCTCCAGCTCCGTTTTTCTTTCTCAAGATTGCTTTGGCTATTTGGGGTCTTTTGTGTCTCCATACAAATTTTAAGATTTCTTTATTCTAGTTCTGTGAAAAATGCCGTTGGTAATTTTGATAGGAATTGCATTGAATCTGTAGATTGCCTTGGGCAGTTTCTCAGATTCTTGATCCAAGTCATATGTTTAGCTCTGTGTTGACGGAACCAAGCTTCTGGAGGACACCCGTATCATCATGATCAGAGGCAACAGAAACTGGCAAGTTTCAGTCCATTATCATGGGCTCTGGCTGTGCTTGTGCCTTCTGGCTTGTGCATGCTATGCTTCACCTTACATCTATCTTCTTCTGCCTCCTGTGTTCCCTGTGGACTCGAATTTCAACATCAGATCTGAAAACAGCAGCTTTACAGGGACTGCTTAATCAGCTCCCTCAGTTACATAACTCAAATTTCTGTAACAAATCATTTTTAAACAAGCACACTTTCAGAATTATATCTTTTAGTGGTTTAAGTGATTGAACCTTAGCTGATACCGATATGATATATAAACTGTAAAGTTCCAGGGTTATGAAAGGCACTCAATAATGGATAAATAGATGGATGGATGGATGGATAGCTGGATGACACAGACTTACTGACCTGTATGAGGATGGAGAAAGTGAGGAAATTAAATTTATTGAGCACCTACTATATGCCTGAAACTATGCTATGTGCTGAGGACACAGTTGTGTAAAAGTCAAACTAGGTCCCTGTATTCATGGCAATTGCAGTTCAGTGGCTTTGTTGATAGCTTGCCTGGATTCCTGATGACAGTCATTTAAAGACTGTATGGCATATGGATAATGTTGAGGTTATTAAAGAAGACAAGTGAAGTATCCACACCTTTCTTTTCTTTTCCTACACCTTGGCATCATATCTGGTCCACAGTATATACTCAGTAAATGTTTAATGAATGAAGGAAGTCTAGGGAAGGCCCAGTTCTCACAGGCACCAAAGGAGACTGGGCATCTATTTTTCTAGGAGATATTAGGTGCTAGTAAGGAGCAGACTAGCCACATAGACCAGATTTTCTATTCCCCTTATTAATTCCTTCCATAAGGAACATTCTGACCAAATAGGAAACTCTAGGGGTTAAGGGTCTGGCTCTTTTTGCTGACATCATCTTTTAGCAGATAGGCCGTTTCTCTGGCATAAGCTCGTTTGTGGTTGTGGGCTCTTCAGAGCTGTCATCTTTTTAGAGGATGACATTGACTTAGCCACATTTTTCTAATGTATCATATGTATTTAATGTGTAGGGTATCTAGAGGAAAATACACACTGTAAGTAAAGCTCTGGTAAGGTTACTGCTTACCTGGGATTATGCTGAAAATATATAGCAAAACTATGGCATTTGCAGCAGTAATCAAAACAGGTGTCTAGAGTCCTGGAGGTCCCCTCCTTTGCCTTGTTTTAATCCTTTAAGTTCTGGGTTCTAGGAAGATTCGAGAGGTCCTGGGGAAGAGTTGGTTGAAGATTTAAGGTAGTCCTGAGGAAGAGCCCAGGGCTCAAAATGGAAGCATGTTAATATTAGTAACCAATAGAGATGAACTAATGCATAGCAGCTCAGTATCAACTCCTCGCTCACTTGGTTTTCCCTATTCCAGGCGCGTAGTTCTGGCTGCTGCCAGAATAGTTTCATAAAGTCTATATTTATAACAGTAACCCAATGATTTTATAAATTAGGATTTTACAAAGCCATCCAAAGATTTGTTGAGAATCACTGACCCTATACTTTGCAGTACTGTACATTAAATGTATTAAATTTCTAGCTGAATATAGTTATCTTATCAAGAAAATAGTCTCTCTCTCTCTCTCTCTCACACACACACACACACACACACACACACACACACACCCCTTACCTTCCATCTCTTATGGACTCTTGGAATTGTTCAGCTTACAGCTCCTGATGGAAATAGTTCTTAGACTGACTTGTGCAGTGTCAGCCTCCACGTGCACGGCATAGTAGTGGGCAACAGAGTCAAGGGTACCTTCTTGCAGGTTTCTGGAGCTCTTCCTCTGTGTATCTCCCTCCTCTCCAGTTCTCTGCACCTCAAATTCCAGCCCCCTTGGCCTTCACCACCTCTGATCTCTTCTCAACTCAGTGAGATGGTTGTACTCTGCCCAGTTAGCCCTCACTACTTCACACCTGCAAAATGCCTCCAGGTGGGAAGCCAGGGACTTTGCTGGTTTGTGGATCCCTTTCTCTCAGGGATCACAGTCCTAGCGTGCAGGTTGTTGAATGTCTGAAAACCGTTGTTTCCTTTATTTTGCTCAGTTTTCCGGTTGTTTTTGTGTGGTGGAGGGTCAAGTTCTGTACTAGTAACACAATGAGGTAGACGCAGAAGCTCTGCCTTCCTCTTTGAACCAGGAATAAGTACATGGTGTTCAAATTTCTGCTTCTTAATCTGGGTGCTCTTCCTGGGTGTGTGCACATCCTTCTCAACACGCGATGGCGAAGGATACTATAGTTTAAACTCCCTTTGGAGGAAAGGATCACTTTCTAATTTAACTCCAAATTGAAAAGTGTTTCTCTACTTTGGGAAGAAGCATGGATGCTGTGATATGCCTGACTTCCTGTGGATAAATATCACAGGCCGCTCTCCCCTTTCTTGGCCCAGAGTGTATGGGTGTTCATTCTTTAACATTTTCATGCCCAGTGTCCTGTAAGCTGCGTGTCTCCATGTGTGCCCTTAGAACATAGGACTCAACACAGAAAGCCTTCTATCTAAAGAGGTGTGTCTCTGGAGGCCTCTCAGCCTTGCTCTGGAGAGAACTGTAGGAATAATATTTATGATTTCTATTTGTGTATCACTTTACAGCTTATAAAGACTTTCACATCATTATTTCACTGAATCCTTACAGGTAGTCTGTGAGATAGGCAAGGCAGGTAACATTTTCCAAATTTACCAGAAAGGAACGAACAGCGAAGGACTCCAAAACTCGTCTTCGGGTGGCTTCAGCGACTTTATCCTGAATCCTTTTGGGACCATTTATCATGAGTGCACTTTAAATTATGTGTATGATATGATTGTTAAATTATATAAAGTAATAGAAATCCAAAGTTGCTGTTGCAGTTGTCTTAATTTTTAAAGAAGTACCCTAAATTAATTCAAAAGTGTGTTGGAAATGTATTCTATTCTTTGTGATTCAATTAATCACGCCTGTGGGGAGCTAGGCTTTCACCCCGTGAGGCCATACATTAAGCACCCACAGGTGGTGGCTTAAACAAGTTGCCAGCATAGCCTCTGGATGGAAATAATTCCAGTGTGCCAGCCTTAAAAATGTGTTTGTTATAGCACCTGATCAGAATGTCCAACGTTGCCATGGACATAGAAGGATACGGATCTTTTAGGAGACTGTGGGTAAAATGAGTAGTGGACTCCCTATCCAGGGCTCACACCTTTTCTTTCTGAATTATTCCCTAACTTTCTAATTTAGGAGAGTGATTCTCTAGGAAAGACATTTAATCAATTAATCAGTCAGTTAGTCAATTAATTTAATATTTACTGAGTACCCACCACAAGCCAAGCTCCATGTCCCATCCTGCAAATGCAAACTGAAAAAGCAGATCTTAGGGGAGACAGTAAGTTCATACCTAAATGTAGCAGGTTTCGGCAGGTAGTGAGGAGAGGAAACCTCACTCTGTGATCCTGATGTGATGGAGCTTTTGCCATTTAGAGGTGATGGAGTTATGTGCAAAGAGAATTGTCTTAAAGTTACCTAAGAAGGATATAGTCCCTAGAGTCTGTGAACAGGGACGCTGAGTCTTCTTGTCAATTCCATATTTGCCCTAGGTGGCTGGGAGAGAGCTGCTGGCTAAGGAAGACACCAAGATGAACAATTGATCCTTGCTGACGGGAGAGAAATAGGCCCATAGCAGAAGATAATAGATCCTCCTATGTGAATGGAAGATTCTGATTTAATAATAACAATGATAATAATAATAATATTAGCTGCCAATGATGACACACGTAACATGGGCCACATATCGTGTCAGATACACCTGCATGCACAAGAGGTAGCTATTATTCAGTTTTATGAATAGTAATACTGAAGCTCTTGGAGGTTAAGTTACTTTCCCTAGGTCACAGATCTAGTGAATTTGAGCCCATATCCATCTGACCCAAAGTCTCTACATAGACCCTCAGCTGGTAATACTAAATAATATTGAGTGACTGTGTGCTGCTCAGTGGTGATATTTGAGTTGATGCTGATTATGGTACACTTAGTGATTTCTCCTTTTCTTTATTAGAAGTATCTTTGGGTTCACTGAGATCAGCATGCTTAGAAGTGGGCAGTTGGTGTCAATCTGTAGAGCTGTCTAGAATAGAGATTGCTCCCCCTTTCTGAGTGACGTGCTTTTACCAAAAAATAAGCAATTCTCATAAAGCAGCCCTGGCTGTTTGTGTCAAGAGCATTGATACAGAAGAATTAAGTGAATAAATATTGGTTCGCAATAAAATGGAATAAAAGGAAGAGATGAGGGGGCAGGAGATGGTAGTGGGGGAAAAGAAGAGCTAGTAGGCTATTTATATCTTTTCTGTGGCCTTCCTCTTGCTGTCTGGCTAGACCTGGTCCTGAAAAAAGTAGCTTCAAACACTGGTGGGTGTCTTGTCCTGCTCAGTAAATTTGTTCAATGGGCAAGGGAAAATGATTATTTCCCACTGCACTGTTATTAGAAATTGAAGTCCCCATATAACAGAAGCAATTTTTTGTTTCTTTTGAGCTGCAGTTTTCTACCTTGTGAAAAAAATACTGTGCAAAATATATACCCTGCATCTGACACTTTCAACTTTGAAACCTTCAAAGAAAATTCACATTTTTTCTATTTTTTCTGTTTAAGGAGATATGAATATATATACATATATATATACACACACACACGGGCACACATATATATAACAAAAGATAAAATTAGAGGAAATTAGGGAGATGGGAAATTAAAGAAATTAATTTGCTACTTCCTTTATTTTATCTTGGGGGATACACACACACACCCAAACTCACAGCTTTTGTTCTGCTCAGGACAATGAAAGGAGGCTGGTTTGATTCACTTTACAGAAAGAATAGAAACACATCTTACATCTTTAGACCCTTCTCATTCTTACTTGTCTGCAGCTCTCTCCCAGATCTTTTGCCTTATTCGTTCCTGGCACAGCAATGCTGCATTGGAAGGTGTCAGATCTCAGGGGCTCAGGGAGGTACAGAGCCAGTTTGGGCCTTGTATTCTCCACTCAAGTTAAGGTTACTATTTGTCCAAAGGCTGATTTTTATTTAGGCCTCTGGCCTCCAGGCCTGTACTCATTTGTGTGAACACATCATAGCAATTCCCTTCAAGCAGAATCTAAACCTGAGGGATTTCATTCTTAAAAAAGTCTAAGTTAGTACAGGGAAGGTGGCCTAGGGAACAATTGCCAAGGAAGGAATTGATGTCCAACTGGCCCGAGGGTGAGTCATTCTTATTCTCATACTCTCACCATCTTACAACAAATATTTAGCATTAGGGGATATAGCAATAAGTTCAACATGCTCCACCTTCAAAGACATTATAGTCTAATAGGGGAGAGGGACTTGCAAAAGAGCAATTTAGATACCATAAAATGATTGCCATAATATGGAAATAGGCAACCATCCGCCAATGCCTTTGCCAAAACCCTGGACATTCATTTCCATGAGTATATCCTTTCCCTCCCCATTTGTAATTAACCAAGTCCCTTAACTGCTAACTAACTACTGTCTCACAAACTCATTTAATTCCTCCCATTCCCACAATAGTACCTTATTTTAGGAAGCCCCCCACGCCTCGTCTAGATCCCTGCCATGTGCTCCTTACAGGTCTCCCTGTAATGCTCAGTAGATGCCAGCTGCTATTTTTCCCTTGCTGAAACCCAGGCATTTCATGGGGCCAATGCACAGCCAAGAGTGTGAAAGGTGTTTGTGTAACCCTACGAATATACTGTGCTTATTTACATCTGTAGCTCTTTGACCCTTTTCCCTTTTTTCCTCTCCTGTATTCCCTAACTCCAAATCCTTCATTTCTGTTCAAAATATATCAAGTTTTCAAGTACCAAGACTTTGAAGTGGAGGAGGGAAGTCTCTTCAGAGAAGGGGAAAAAAAAAAGTCCATCTGGGAAGGTAGAATCTGTATAGAGCAAATCTGCTAAGCAGAGGGTCATTAGCTGAGCAATTCTCAGGCAGGGGGGCCCAGGTGTGGGTGACAAAACCAGCCCTGCTGTGTGAACAAATGCGATGGGGCAAAGGTTCACAGCTTGTAAAGCGCGAGCCCCATTCTCAGGGAGGACACGTGAAAAATGTTGACTTCTTGGACAGAGAAAGTATGCTATTAGGTTTGAAATATATATGTATATATTTCCCCCTCTTGGGCCTTATCAGAAAGACCATATTTTTTAAAAGGTTTAACTTTTTCCCAATCCAAATTGGGGTTGTGTCTAAGTTAATGGCGCCCAGGGAAAGATGTATGGCTGATCCCATTCTGAAAGTGCTCTCCGGAGACTTCCCTCGGAAAGTCCTGCCTGACAACAGAGCAAGATACAAATCTGCTGAGATCGTTCAAGCAACAGGAAACATATTTTATTTACAACATGACTAATAAATCCTTCCTACTGCATTTTAAGTTCCCTCTCTTAAAGTAGGTAGTATGAAATCTCATAAAGGGGGTGTATCTATGGCGTCACCGAACATGGCTGTCTAGGAGACGCACCTCAGCCAGGCACCTGGGGAAAAGTGCAGCCCAAATGAAGCTGGAGGATTCTCACCACAGTACGACCTGCCGTGGCTTTTCTGTCTCCTTTTAAATTTCTTTATTTAGTTAAAGAAACACGATGTTGCCTAACAAGCACAGAGCAAATACCCCCATGGATATATTAGTTTCTTTCTTCTTTTCTCTTAACCTTTCCTTTCTTCCTCCTTCCCTCTGATGCTTCTTGTCCTTCTCAATTTTTTGCTCCTTTCCTTACATCCTTTCTTCTCAACCAGCTTTCGCATTTCTCCTTTCTTCTCTTTTCCTTTCTATCTTTCTTACCCCCTTCCAGGCATTTATTGAGAGAGGAAGAGATTTATTCTTTAAAGGTTAAACAGGGTGGCTATCATTTTCCAGACTGTATCAATCTAGTATCAGAGAATGTTGGTCCCTTCTGCTGTTTAAGTCTTTAAAAAATGCTGGTCATGGGTTTAGGGTGATTCTGAGAGTGATTACACCTTGCTCTTGTGTTTGTTTGTTTTACTTACTGTTCACAAAGTCTTACTCCTTTTACTTAGTTTTTATATACTGTAGTACTGCCAGAGACAGTATTCAATGGTGTGGATTATACCACTCTTCCAGATCCGAGGTCACTAATATTTCTCAGGCTGTGACACCTGAGAGACAGAAGATGACTGATAACACAGTTCAGTTTCCATAAACATTTGCTCACTGGCTCCTGTGTGCCAGGTACTGTACACCCAAAGCTGAAGAAGCTGCAGGCTTCGCCCTCCCAGGATTCCTAGTTCAACGCAAAGCACTAAGCAGGAAATTATTGGTCTAAACAAAATGCCACTGGAACAGGAAGGATTGATTATTATTATTATATACATTTTTTGATGGAAAATGAGTGTTATGGAAGATTAAGGGCCTTAAAGAATGAACAGGATTTCTATGTGTTTGATGGGAAGGGCACTTATACAGAGGGAATAACCTAAATTCTGAATAACCCCAGAACACAGACACTCCCGCCTTCAAAGGAATGAATGAAAATTGGATCATGATTGGCCATATCAACAATGGTTTCACCAACTCTCAGGAATCCTCTACTGTCTTGATCTTTTGCTGCTCCCATTATCAACACTGGGGCATTTCCATCATCTGCTTTTTCATATCCAATTTTCAGCCAGCTGAGAATTTCCATCAAATGCATGTTGATCCAGTACACTCCTTTTTAATTCAAAAGAAAAACAAGACCCAGAGTCTTAGAAGGAAATTACAATGTGCTAGAGGATAGGAGTCACATGGTAACAGTGGGTAAGTTTAGGGAGGACAGCAGAGATAAAGGATACGTTAACAGGCGTGGGAGGAGAAGTGGCTTCCGTTCATCTAGTTTTGTGGAATGTGCTGGGAGTAGCGTATTTTCAGTGTCACAATGAATTTGATAGTGTTTAGAATCATAAATGCCTAGTTCAAAACCTTGCACGTAGTATGCTCTTGAATTAGGTTGAACCATGTGAAATGCCAGTATCACGTGGTAATCATAATGGAACTCCCAGGGCTTCCTCAATTTCTCAACCATTAGAAAAAAAAGGTTTTAGGAATTTTTAATATATTTTCAGCATGTCATTTTAGATAACTGAAGAACTCGAAGTTTTTTCTAACGCAACATGGGAAACATTTTTTTTTCACATAAGGATATTACTATGCACACTAAATGGGGTGTAAATGATCAAGTTTTTTGTCTTGTTTTGGATCTATATCCCAGCTAGCTGTTCAAAACTCTCTCAAAAAAGTTTTAGGAAATTCTGAAAATAGGCTCTTCAGGCATTTTGTTTCTAGACCCAACTGGAAATACCAGGAGACCAGCCTAATGTGAAATATTCCATCTTTTGGTTAAATGCACTTGCTGTGATCAGATTCAAGTAACATTTATTTATTAAGTACCTGAGCATTTTCTACTTACCACCCCATGTGCTAGGTTCCTTCACTATTATTCATCATTATTTTCGTTAATCTAACAGCAGTTCTTTATGTAACCTTCACTCACTTAGGTACTATTTTCTCATTCTACAGATGAGGAAGCTGCTTCAGAGAAGATAAGTGACTTGGTCACATGGAACAGATAGAGAGTGGAGCCAAGCATGGGGGCCAGGCGTTGGACTCAGGTCTCTTGACTGTAAGTCTGGTGTCCTTTCTGCTATTCCATGATCCTTATGTCTAAACTTCTAAAGGAAAATGAAAAATTACATCTAGGGTGAGATGCCTGTGAAAAGAGGAACGGAATATTTATTATTGAATTAGGCTCATACATTTCTATCCTCTATCATGTACAAATTTAGCTATATTTATGTATGATATTATATATGTCATAGTGTTGAACAAGAGGACCCTGCATTCAGAGAAGTAGTGAGAAAGTTGTCAGAGTATCCTGGACTATGGGAAGCTGGGATGTAAGGGAATGGCACAATCATAGAAGAAGGGAAGTATAATGCAAGGAGCATGTTGACCTGATCTCTGTGACTGTTAGTTTGGGAACATGAAAGAAGTATATTTGTGCGTGTATCTGTGTGTATGTGTGCATGCATGCATGTGCTTATGTCCTGTGAATTTTAACATGTAATTTGATACTACCTAGGAAGTACAATTTATCTGAAATATCTTATATATTTCCCTATTGCAAAATTTGAACTTAAATAAAATTTATAGACTAGACCTTGATCATCTTACTGAAGGATTATTTAGTTTACATAAGTACCATCACAGTTTAAATATTATGTGATTTATATCTGACTTTTAGAGATGCATCCATTATGTAAAGCAACTTGCACTTGTCTATATACAGTGTGGTTTATACAGGTCTATATAAGTTTCTGGAGAGTGTGGACCTCCTTTCTTATTTATCTTCCTACTGAGCTTCTTGATGTTTTATGGATCCTGATCCCTTTGAGAATTTGATGAAGCTGTGAAGCTTCTTCTGAGAAGAATAGATGTATGCATAAAAGCCAACAATCTTGCATTTCATGTTAGGGATTCGTGAACTTCTTGGCACCAACCCCTGGATCTCCTAGAGTTAAGAACAACTTGGCACCGAGCCTGCTACCTAGTAGATTTCGTAGATACTTCTTTATGCTTCTTAACCCATGACTATGAGATGTGAGTGTGTGTGAATCCATCACTCCACAGCTCAGCCGCCTCTCCTGATTCACTCTAACTCTAGTCCCATCCAAATCCTTCACTCTGACTGAAGGGAAAGGAAGGGGCATAATCCCTGTGGATAAGTAGTCAACCATTCCTTTTAATGAAACCATTTGACATATCTACTCTGGTTTGGAAATTTTTGAATTAGACACAAATAATAAAACTTCAAGTTTTTCTTTTTTAAATCACCAAATAACATAAAACAAGCATTCTCACTCTGTCCCTGAGCTTCAGTGAGTCATTGAGCCCCATTTGTGGAGAACAGATGAGGATGAGGTAAAGTTCAGATATGAGCTTGAGAAGAAAAACAGAGGGAGTTCTCAAACACATTAATTATGTTAAAAGCCAGTGATTTTACGTTTTGATGTGGTTGCGTCTCAGCTCAAGTTAGGAGTGAGAAGAATGGTGGTGGAGAAATGCCAAAGGTATTGGATGCCGCCAAGAATGTTTCTGGGATCAGTGACTTACAGAGTGTGACCCTTGCAGAGTTTGCCTTCAAGCTCAGGACTTGAATTGGTACCATGGAAAAGCTTAATTTGTAAATAGACAAACTCTGAGGCCAGTTCCAGTTTGTGGTGCATTGGATCAAATTAATGGACAGGGATTTTTTGGTAGTAGGATACCAATTTTTATAACAGACATTACTGTTTTCCATTAATATACTATTTCCCTTTCCTTCTGGGTACAAGAGAAGATTGCACTTTCCACACCCCCACCTTGAAATTAATTGAGGCCATTTGATTTTCTTTGGCCAGTGAAATGTAAGTGAAATGGAGTTTTAACACGCATGATTCTCCACCTCCCCTTCTATCTACCTCACTGACCTATGGATTTCCAGATGGTGGTGCCTCTGTCATGTTTGGTCCCTGGGTGAGGGTGACATGGAACAGAGGCCACTACCAACCTTCAATGGATGCATAGGTGAAGCAAGAAAAACACCTTGGTTGTTATAAACCACTGAAATTTAGGGTTATTTGTTATAGCAGCACAACCCAGCCTGTGATGCCTGCTATTGATACCTAGTAAACTTATACACCTTCTATTTAAACAATGTAAACAGGTTAATGAACTAGTGAGTAGGTAGTACAATGTAAAAGGGGAAATTAGTAGTGTCTTGTTTTTAATGGCAGACCTATTCCTCATAGGAGTATCTCAGCCAGTTGTTCTGGGATTCTTGGCTGTTACACAAATATGTGTGTGCAAACATATCTATAGCAATGAAGCCTTAGAGAATTCACAACGGCTGGGCTGGCCCAGTGACCCAGGCAAATAAACACTATTTTCTTCCTTTCCCCTTTCATTTTCTCTGAGAGCTGGAAAGTACTCGCGTCATTCAACTTCCTCCGCTGGAACAGTGGTGACAATGACCCTGTTGTTCTCAGGAGGGTCCATGTCATCGTTAAGTCACTTGAAACTGTTTAATAATCTGTGCAGGTCTTGTTGGGTCGTGAAGTCCCAGAGCCTCTTCCTCACGTATTATCTTCCACGTCTCTCATTTTTTGCCCATGAACAGCAGAGTCTCTCAGGATCCTTTAAAGTGTATCCATCACAGGCTTGACTACAATGGGAAAGAGTTTGGAGAAAGTACTTTCACCATTAGCAGGCACATATTGAACAAATCTCAGTAAGTGACTGGCACAGGTGATGAAGAGCTAATTCTTAGATTCTAGCAATTCACCAGTGTTGCTTTTTAATTTGACGGAAGGTGGTATATATAGGTAGAGAGGCAAATGTTGTCATGAGAAGCACAAAGGATTTGGAATAAATGATCTTGTCTCAAAAGCAGTCTCTACCATTTCCCAGCATTGTGGCTGTAAATATCTGCTTAATCTAAGCCCACATTCTTTACCAACACCAATGGGTGCAGTGACACCTGCCTTCCATGATAACTCTGAAGATGCATTTCAGAAAATGGGCTTTCATTCAAGGCTTCTTTCATGTTCTTTGTTTTCATATTTAGTAAATATTACTATAATTCAGGTGTCCGGACAGCTACAGTCCTCAAGCGTCCAATCAGCAATAATTTAAACTTTCATCCTAACCTAATCCAAGAAGTCCAGTGTTTTCCTTCATTCCACTCCTCAGGTTTTCTGAGAAGCTCTGAGGGATGCGTACATATTTCACAAATGTATCCTGGCCATCCCTGTCACCTTAGCTAGCTCTCTGGCACCAGACTCCTACTCCAATACTCTGCCAGTCCCCCTTGCTGTTGTGTAACTGTCTCCTCCAAACTCTAGCTCTTCAGCCCTACACTGTTTTTTCTCAAAATTTGACCCAGGTCTATTCTTTATTGCCTCAGCGCGGCAAAGACCAGGCTCTGGCAAGATTATTCTGAAGGCTTAGGGATAATAGAAAAAGATTTCAACTTTTGGGGGTGGGAGTGGGGGAGGCAGAATTTACATGCCCATTATGTTCTTATAATCCCCAGACCCAGTGCTTTCCAAATGGTCTCTGTAGTAAGTGAACAGAATTCCCTGTTAAACACAGACCTAATGAATTAGAATCTCTGAGAGTGGGTACTTAGAAATGTATATTTTAATAAACTCCTCATGAAATATTTATGAAGCAGGTTCTCTATTGGAACATTAGAATGGAATTGTTTGGGAAATTGTGCCCTAGTGCCATGTTGCAGGAAGAAGATTACATCCAACTGAAAAGAATGATTTGATCGTATTTCCCTGACCTGGAGTTTGAGCCTCCAACTTCTCCAGGACCAGAATAAAGAAACAAATAAACAAAATAAACAATAACAACAGTAGCAGGAACAATAAACTCTTTAAAAAGAGTTTTTCCTTGGGAAAAACTGTTATTTGCATTTTTCCACACCCATCTCTCTTCTTCCTCGCTCATGGAAACCTTGCTCTTGGAACAGTGATGGGCATAGCTTCTGGTGATGAATTAAGATTGGTCCAAGTCATTTTTGACTGTCTTGTCTCCTCTTTTTTAGTCTTCCTTACAGCTAAGGGGTAGTCATATGACCCAATTCTGGGCAATCAAATGTAACAAGAGAAAAAAAAATGTAACAAGAAACCTTGAGGGGAAGAGTCTCTGGGAAAACTTTCACTTTTCTATCTTGATTATACATGTGATCATCGGATAATTTGCTCTGGGACAATCAACTTCTGACCATGAAGGAAAGAAATAATTACAGAAACATTGTTGGTTTCTAGAGCAAAGTCAGCATCTGCCGTACCCCTAGTCTTCTCTTGATGGGAGAAAAATGAAACCCTCTTTTTAGGCCACTGTAGCTGTTTCTTTTCTGTTTTGTTTGGCTACTAAAAGCATTCCCAATCTCCTGCTATCCTCCCCATAAAGGTAACATTATTTCAGTGCTAACCACAATGATGATAGCCTTTTCTACTACATGACCTATTTAGCTCCTCATTATTGGAAATATCTCCATTTCAAAAGAGAATCTTGGCTTTGTCAAAAATCTTATTTTTTTTCCCCTCCATATTGATGAAGAGGCTTGTCCTTAAAAGTTTTCTCTGAAAATGGTTTGTCCTCCACCTAAGAAGAAAAGACTCTGAAATAAGATTTTTCTCTTTACTATCTCATCTTCCCCCATCCCTCACATACACACTTTTGTTCATGGTTTCAGAAATTGAGCACTCTTTATACCACAAATATGTAGCATGTAAAAATCTTCACTGGCATTATCCACAGTGTCCTATGAAATGTTTCCATATCTGAGAAGATGTTTGCAGACCATGTATCCGATAAGGGGTTAATATCCAAAATACATAAGGAATTCATACAACTCAATAGCAACAAACAAACAACCTGATTCCAAAATGAGAAGAGAAACTGAGTAGACATTTTTCCAAAAATGACATACAACTGTCCAATAGGTGTATCAAAAGGCACTCAATATCACTCATCACCAGGGAAAGGCAAATCAAAGCCACAGTGAGATATCACCTCGCACCTGTCAGAATGGCTGTCATCAATAAGACAATAAATAACAAGTGTTGGCAGGAATATGGAGCAAAGGGAACCTTGGTACACTGTTGGTGGGGTTGTAAATTTGTACAGTCACTGTGGAAAACAGTACAGGGGTTCCTCAAAAAACTAAAGATATAACCAGCAATTCATATGACCATATGATCCAGCAATCCCTATTCAGGGTATATACCTACAGGAGATGAAATCAGCACCTCAAAGAGATAGTGCACCCCCATGTTCACACGGCATTATTCACAATAGCCAAGATATGGAAACAATCTAAGTGTCTGCTGTTGGATGAATGGATAAAAAAAATGTTATATATATATATATTGGAATATTGTTCAGCCTTAAAAAAGAAAGAGATCCTGCCTTTTGAAACAACATGGATAAACTTGTCAGTCGTTAACGGCCTAAGTGAAATAAGTCCGATACAGAAAGAAGAAAACTGCAATCTCACTTATATGTGGAATCTAAAAAAGTCAGTTACATAGAAGCAGAGAATAGAATGGTGGTTACCAGGTGTGGGAAAGGGTGGACAGGTGTAAGAAATGGGGAGATGTTGGTCAGAGGATAAAAAGTTGCAGTTATGTAGGATGAATAAGTCTAGAGATCTATCATACAGCATGATGGCTACAGTTAATACTATTGCATTGAATACTGAAAATTTGCTAAGAAAGTAGATTTTAGGTACTCTCATCACACAAAAAGTGGTAACCCTGTGAGGAGAAGATATGTTAATTGGCTTGACTGTAATAATCGTCTCACTAAACACACACACACACACACACATATATATATGTATGTATTCATTGTACTTTGTACCTTAAATATATACAATCTTTATTTAAAAATAAATGAAAGTGAAAAACAAAAATTTTCCCATATCCACATGTATATTCATCATCTTGTTCTCTCCTCTACATCATAAAACTAAAGGATCCTACAAACAATGTGGGAGAATTGTCTATCTCAGGCCCATGCCAAGGGCACATGCAATAGGATCCACTGGCATGCCAGAAATAAGACCCCTTTGGCAGGGTCCAAGACAGAGTCAACCCAAATTAAATTACTCTTAAGAAGTGTTATACAAAATCTGTTACAGGGAATATGATTTCTATTAGCTACTTTTGGGGGGAAAGAAAGGCAAACCATTTCAAGAGCAAATATTGAAAGAAACATGCCATAGTACATCTCATTTTAAGAGGTTTTTCCAGTCCCTCATATGTTCCTGGCAACCACAGGGCCTTTGAACATGTTGTCCTTTTTACCTAGAAATTTCTTCTCCTTTCCTCCTCACCCAAATTCATCTTTCAGTTCTCACTCCCATTATCTTTCCTGATCTTCCCTGACCAGATTGAAATCTCCTCTTGTGTATGCTTATAGCATTGTGTACCTCTCCAAAGCAGTACTACAATTATCATTCTATATTTTATTTATATAATTATGTGATAAATGTCTACCTTTCTCCCTAGACTGTGAACTCTTTGAGGACAAGACCATGCCAGTTTTTGCCCAAGAGTATCTTTAGTATCTGATGAAAGGAGGGCCCTTAATAAGTAGTGGTTGATGGAATGCATGTCCATAGGAGGCATACATATATAACATCCTGCAGAATAAGGATTCTACGCAACATATGTTAACTCTTTTCTGAAGCACATCGGCCACACATTTTTAATGATTTAGAGTCTGAAGGAGTCTTAAAATTTATCTAGTTTAAACCACTTATATAGCAAGAACAAGCCACAGTGATTGTGTCCTTTTTAAGATCACACAATTAGTTACTGGCAGAAAAGAGACTAAAAATCAGCTGCTCTAATGTCTAGTCCAGTGATCTCCACATGTCCTTCTATTACTTCCCTAAACCCAGAATTATGTGAAATTCAAATGTTAAACAGAGTAGAAAAAGGAATGGCAGATTGTTAAGAATTATATTTAGAGCCATTCTGATTTCTCTTCAGTTTCATTAAGGCATTACTTGTGACTGAGTCATGTAACATATATTCAGACTTCATCATGTAACATTAATGACTATAATGTTAAAACCTAAAACACTGCCACTGAATTTCATCTTTAGAGAATATATTTGATAACACTAGAAATTTCAGTTTTTACCTTCCTACATAACCTCCTGCTCTGATCTACTCTAATCTTACCAGCAATGATGTGACTTCCTTTGCTTGTCTCATAACCATTTTTCCCTAGCAGTTCTTTAAATTATGAAGATTTTTAGATTAAATTTGCAGGACCTCGATGAGTTCCTGACAAGAGATGCCAAGTTATTGAGTGGTCCATCAGTGGTACCATGGTACTCCAACAGAAGCTGGATTATTACTTCACCAGGGCCCTCGTGCCAAGATTTATTTTAGAAATTCGACCTGACAAACTTTTGTTTCACAGATATTCCTTTTGAAAAAAAGGAAAAGATCCAATATATCTTTATTATATTTAATTTCTTTAGTGAGGATTGCTTAGAATGAATAATATGATATTGTAAGATAAGAAATGAAAGGAAAAATTTGTGATAGAGAAGAGTAGGAAGTAAAAAATGGGTCAAAGAACAAATGATAGGAAATTGATGAAAAACCTCCTGCCCTAAAACACAGAGAACGTTTGCGGCCACATGTGGGTCCATTCATGTGGTGTCTTCCTCTCCTTTGCGTCTATGGGCCCATCTGTAAATGAGTCTCAAAGCTACCCCTTGGCCAAGCTTTAGAGAGTCTTTTGTCCTACTCTGGTATTTTTTCCAGCAGACTCTGGAATTCCTTCACCTCTCCATCCTCCACCCTGTCACTCATTCCCAGACATTCAGACATACATATTCTTTCCACATATTGGAAAACAGGGTTAAGTCACTTTGGAAAGGTATCACCCCAGTTTTAGAGTCGAATTGTTTCCTGAAAACTAGGATTTTGGGACTTCTACAGATTATAACTAAACCACCAACAGCCCATTAGAAGGAGAGAACTATTCGAAGTCATTGCCTTACCACAGATCACATAGACGCCAATTCAACCTGGCAAATGTTATATGGAATCACTGCTTTGTGCTAAACTGCAATGAAAGAAACACTCGCAGACAAATCAGAACAATCAGAAAATCAGATGAAACCTCAAGAACGTTATAATCGAAAGAAGAAAAGAGAAATGGGAATAGTATTCCGTGGTGTCTTCTATGTATTGGACCCTGAGCCAACCCGTTGTTTCATTTTAACTGCACAATAGCATTTAGAACAACGTTCAAGTCCTAGGACAGTACCTAGCAGAGTAGTAGACCAGCGTAAGTATTTGCCAAATGAAAGAGTGGATGTATGATCCCATGAGGAGTCAAAAGTTCAGAGGAGTCACTACTGGTTAGGTAGAACTTACTACTGTAAGTTAGGTAGAACTTACTACTGTAAAAACAATAATAGCTCACCATTTATTGAACGTTTCCCGTGTGCCCAGACTGTTAGTGCAGAAGTTCCGATCAACCTGGCAGCCAGGTGCAGGGGCCTGGATTTAAGCAGACACAGGTTTATATTTTTGCTCTACCAGAGTTACCAACATAAGACCGTAAGACCAAGTGGCTTCACATTGCCAAGCTACTGTTTCTTCATATATAAAATACAGATGAGAGTACCTCTATGTCAGGGATTTTTAAAGGATCGAATTAAAAATACGTAAAGTACTTGGCATAGTGCTTGGCACAGAGTAGTATGTAAGTGACAGAACTAAAATTGGAACCCAGCCGTGGTAGAATGAATAATGTTCCCCCAAAGAGGTCCACGTCCTAATTCCCAGAACCTCTGAATAGCAAAAGAGACTTTGCAGATGTGATTAAATTAAGGCTCTTCAGATAGAGATTATCCTGGATCATCTGGGTGGACCAAGGTAATGACATGGGTCCATAGAAGAGGGAGATAAGAAGGTCGGAGTCAGAGAAGGAGGTGTGACAATGGAAGCAGAGGTCAAAGTGATGCAGCCACAGGTAAAGAAATTCAGGCATCCTCTAGAAGCTAGAAAAGGCAGAGAACTAATTCCTCCCTGGAACATACAGAAGGAAGGAAGCCCTGCCAACACCTCGGTTTTAGCTCAGTGAGGCCCATTTTGGACTTCCGACCTTCAGAATAAATTTGCATGGCTTTACGTTTGTGGTAATTTGTTACAGCAGTCACAGGGAACGAATACATCAGCCCATGCTTTTACCTCTATGCCTTGCTGCCTTCTGCAAATACAGAATTAAATAAGAAAGAAACCTCATGTTTGGCAGCCTAGAATTGGTTTTCTTTTGAATTTCTTTTCTCTTAAGCTGTTTGCTCTTTCTTCTCTCATGGCCAGAAGATTTGACAGGTGTTTCCTCTGTCTGACTGCTTCCTCTGTGGCCACTAACTCAGGAGTTACATGGAAAGAGAGAGAAAATGGGGAGGGGAGAAGCAAAGGAACCATTGACAGAAATCAGGGTTTTTTGAGGAAAGGCAGATCCCCTGTATCTGTGGGTTGTCCTTCTAAGCTAAAAAATGTGGGCCTCCCTTGAGAGGGTTGTGGTTTTCTCCACCCTTCCCCAAACATGCCTCTCCATGCCTCTTTCCTGTCTCCCCCAAGACACAAACCCAGAGCATTTTTGAGAAACTGGACAACTCCTCTAACAGTGGCCGAGGTTTGAACTCCAAATCCCCTGCACAGCTTTTTCCATTTTGTTCCTTAGAGAGTGCCTCCACTAAAAATGGTTATTGTAGTGAATATGTGGGGACATCTCTAATCTTTATTTAAAGACATTCATTTGTTCATTTATTAATTCAAGAGATATATTTGGAGAACTTTGCATTTGCCAAACACTCCTATGAGGAATACAGTGGTGAGTGATGAGGTCAGAGAAAATTCCTTCCCTCGTGCATTTAGATCCCGGTGGGAGAGACAGACCAACAAAAGTAGACACACTTAAAAAGCACACCAAAAGAATTGCAAATTGTGCTAAACATTACTAAGTAAATGAACCGAGGGCTGAGATAGCTAATAGGGTGTACAGGGAGTGTGACAAGTGGAGAGGATTCCTTTAGATAGGTTAGTTAAGGGAAAGTCCGAGATATTTTAGCTGAGACCACCTGAAAGGATGAGCAGGAAGAGACTTGTGAAGAAGGAGAATGTCTGGAGAGCATTCCAGGAAAAAGGTACAGAACACACACAAGGTTGAGGCAGATAGAAGCTTAGAATTTCCAGGAATTGAAAGAAGACAGTGCCATCAGAATGGAGCGAGGTGTGTTTGGAGCCTTTGTGGGTTCAGCTCATGGAGGGTCTTGTAGGCAATAGGAAGGAATCTGATTTGCTTTTGTGTGGAGTGGAAAGCAATTAGAAAGTTTAAACAGACAGTGATATAAGCTGGTGCATATTTAAATATGCCATGCTTGTGGTTATTTGAAACATGGGTTTGAGAGGAGCAAGACTGGAAATGGGGAGACTGACTTATAGGCTTTGCAGCCTCCTAGGTGAGAGCTGAGGAAGGCCTGAACTAAGGTGGTGGAAGTCAAATATATTCAGAAATATAACGGAAAGAAGCTATAAATACATTGAATATGGTGGAAGTCTCCTGGCTTGAGTATCTGGGTGGGGGGTTGCCATTCCAACTGAGATGGAGAAGATAGAGGTGAAAAGGAAATAATTTCGACAAAGGGTTTGGGGGTTACTTTTTGCGCATTCAAGTTTCAGATGTCTGGGAATTATCCAAGTGGAGCTGTCAGATTGGAAGTCGGATGTGTACATAAGCCTGGAGTTCAGGGGACAGGTCTGGGCCAGAGATATAAATGTGGAAATCATTAGCATACTTATGTACTTAAAGCCAAATGACTTGTAATGCAGCTGGAGAATATGTGTAGAGGAAGAAGACAGCCGAGATGAAGCCCTGGGGAATTGCCACATTAAGATGTCAGGTAGAGGAGGGACCGGAGCCAGGGGAACAGAAGGAATGTGGTCAGTGAGGGGGAAGGACAACCAGATGTATGGCGTAGGCTGCAGTCAAGAGAGCAGGGTGCCAGAGCAGGAGTAAGAAGACATCTCTGTCACGGGATGCTGAGGGTTTGAGGGCAGCAAACACAGAGAGTGTCTTCTGGATTAGCCAACCTGGAAATCACTGATATCCTTGACCAGATGAAGGTATATCTAGGTCACCTGGTAGATGGTATTGGGTTAAGGAATGAAGGTAATGTGAGAAGTGCAGACAGCATTTGTGTGTACTCAGCTTTTCAAGAAATTTTCAAGAAATGTGGTCATGATGGGGGTCAGATAAATGGGGCAGAAGCTGGCAAGGGACTACATGGACAGTGGAGGTGTTTTGTGTGTGTAAGACGGGAGATGCTAAAACATGTCTGTGTGTTGAGGAGAATACGCAAGTGGATGGAGAGACAACGTGCATGCACGAGAGGGAATGGGTAACTGCAAGAGGAAAGGTCTTGAGAAAACAGGAAAGGATGTGAGCTTGACCTTCACTGGCAGAGAGAGTAAGGAAGCAGGGCGGGGGTACAAGTGTCAGTGATAGATGATGTTGTTCCCATCCCATGGCTACTATTCAATGAATTATGAAAAGTCATCAACTAGCATTAGTGGGAGGTTTGAGGAAAGAGAAGAAGACATGAAATGCTTGTCTCATTTGAATTAGGTAACTAGCTTCCCTTTAGCTGACTTCATGCTTACTATGCAGCCTTCTAGTTGGAATTGGGCTTCCTGTGGTATTTTCCAACAGAGAGAAGATATGCATGGCAGAGGTTCCAAGTGTCAGCCCAGAGGAAGTTAGAATTCTCCCAGTAAAATGTCTCTTGTGAGTTTGTCTATGTGGGCCAACCTATGTGAGTCACTTCAGTGATACAGAGAAGTCCAGATCAGAAGTGCAGTCTGAAATGTGACAACTTTATCAACTTTGTATGTGGTTCTCCTGGCAAAATACTCGCCTTATTCAGCATCTTTCTATTAAACTTCAGTAAGGATTATGTAATTTATCTGCATTAGAGAGGCAAGTAATAAGGATCATTCGTTCAGGTTCACAATAGACTATGCATTCTATCTCTTAAACAATGAACCTGGAGAATCATCGGCTGTAATCATGAATAGTCTCATAGAAGCATCATTTTATACCCCCAAATGCTCCCACCCTTCATCTTATAATGGAAAAATTTCTGCTGTTTCTTTCCTGTAGAAATAACACAGGAAAGAAATAATGGGGAGAAATAAGGAAGCTCTGAGATTAGCCTGAGAATGAATGGGACTTCATGCCATTATCAGGTACATTATGCAGCTACATTTCCCTTGAAGATTTACACAGTGTCCAGCCGATGGGTTCATAATTGCTGGAAAAATAGAGGAGGGATGAAAGAGTTGGTAGTATATCAGAATATTTAACTTTAGGCTATAAAAACCCTGGGTGGCCCAAGTACTTGTCATCCCCCTGCTCCCATCATCAGGAAGATCTTGGTTTCAAAACATTCAGGGAAATGTTACACCTTGTAGTATTTTGAACAGAGTAAATAATGACCATCCAGAGAAAGAGGCTACAGGCTTCTTTTTTAGGTGGGATTCTTCTGATACTTCCTTCGGTAACTTCTCAGTAAATCATTATGATAATCATCTTTTTATGACTTCATATATTTTCCTGTCAAAAATGCAAAAAAAGAAATGATTGTGGGTTCTAGACAAAGCTACAGTATAATTCTTATATCATAGCAGCTGGGAGTGTGTGTGTGTGTGTGTTGTGGGGGTTGGGGGATTGGTGAGAGAGAGAGGGAGAGAGAGAGAAGGAGGAAATATAAATTTTTGTTGCTATAGAGTGTTCCTTGCAAAACGGAGCTCAACAGAAGCATCACACAGAAAAACAGGACAGTGCATTTATTCCAAAAATATTTATCGAGCATCTAATACAAACAAGGCATTTCAGTGGGTATTGCACATACAATAGCACACAAAACAGACTTTAGAAAACCCTGCCATCATGGAAACTTGCATTCTGGTGGATGGCACCTGACTGTCTACTTCACTACCTTTTCTAGAAATTTTCAGTACGTTGCTGTGAGACCCAAGGAAGTTGAAGGCTTTTTGCTTTCTTGGATCAAACACAACCTGGCTGGGTACTTTGTCTTTCTAGTTGAGTTAAATGAAACAAGAAGTGACTTTCAGTTTTATAGTGGTAATAAAACTTGAGGCGAGTGAGCAGAAGGGGATGATGATGTTATTTACTGTAGAAGAGGAAGCATATCTGTAGAGTAGTGATATTAGATTTATCAAGGTAGCATGCAAGTAACTAGAAAGCAGCCACCAAATACGATTGAATCCTTTCCTCAGTAGCAATAACTTTGTCTTCTGTTCTATTGAAACTTCCATTTCATTTTCTGAGGAAACAAGTATTCTCTCTTTTTCACTGGCAGACAAACTCTCAAACACACATGGGCATTGTCTCTCTGTTCCTGTTTTTCTGTCTCTGACACACACACACACACACACACACACACACACACACACACACACACACACACACACACACACACACACACACACACACTCTGCTCCAAGCCAGCTGCATCAGTGATTCACCTCAGAACAGCCATAGGAACAAAGCCCATTTTTCTCCCTCTTGTCACTCACCCTAAACTTCTCTTTGAAGTAAAATCAGGAAGTTCACCAGAGTTATTTTCCTGGTTGCTGGAAATCCCATCACTGTATTTTCACACCAGGATTCTCAAGCTGCCAGCTTTGCTCCTAAAGTAACATGGGGACCATCTTCCTCCCTTTATCTTTGTTCACGTGGTGAAGGAAGCACATTAGGTCCACACTTGTCTCCTTGGCATCATTTATAGATTCTGTGTCAACACTCAAGATGCTTGATGATAAGGAAAAGGGTAATTAGTCTATAATTAGAAGTTAATCACAAATCTGTAAAAGAAATTTCAGCATATTGACAGACTTTTCCTTAAGTGACATTTCTATGCATAGTTAATTAGTTGCTGATCTCAAATTGAGTCACTGGAAAGGTATTCTTCTGCTCTCTAGTAATTTCTCATCCAGACACACTTTTTAAAAAAATTCAGATTACATCTCTTGGTGCTCCTGTGTAGCTGAGCTGTACTGCAGTGGGAGAAAAGGCAAACCACACAGGACACAATTAACGCATTTGCTAAAGAGCAACCATGCTGTAACTGATGCACTGCTGGAGCCTACTTTGTGAGTGACAGGACATACTTACTCCCCTTCTTCAAAAGTCATTTCCCACCCCGCCCCCCGCAATTCTTTAGGAAAGTCAATGAACCAGAAAGAGCTCAGATTCCGTTGCACAAATGTAAATTGTGATATTAACATACAAGATTAATAATGAGGGAAAAACCAGGATGTAGTCCAGACTCTTTTTTATTTAGTATATGCATATAAATAAATACTACCTATAATCTATGTCCCTGTGAGACTGAACTAATGCTTGACACACAGAAATCTAATGGAATTTTAATAGAAAAGAATGTGAGGATTGCTACGGAATTACACTGGTATTATATTCACTAATACCAAATGCATGAGTTACGGTTAATACCGTTACCATTACTGGCTAAACAGGGGTGTCACACCTCTAATAATCTGCTGAGCAGGTTTTGTAGAGACTTTCCATCAAGTAGGAATAAAAAGTGAAGTGCTTCCTGAGGTTCCAATTAGAGAGAAATATAACGATGTCAGGATTGTGAGTTAAGCTGGAAGCAATGTTCATTTCCAATTTGAATAACACAGCCATGGGCAAGCATGTGAGAGAATCTTATTCTATAGCCTGAGTAGTGGATGAAGAAGGGCCATCCACTTAGCTGAACTGTGGATGTCAGTCCCTGACTCAGACCTAGTTCCATCTACCCATATGCTGCCTGCCCCTCCCTGTTATCAGTGGAAAGCCATTTGGACACTATATCATGATTCTCATGCTGTTAAACAGAGGGATTCTGGAATAATCGATGCTTCACCCCTGGGCTGATGCATGAGGACTTTGCAGTGCTGGTGCTAATGTTCTGCAGTCCTCTTCCTGCACCTGCACCCCATGGGATGTCCCCATGGGAAAGCTAAGCTGTTTTTCTGTTTCTTTCATGCCCCAGGAAACTGAAGTTTCTGGCATTTTATGATACTGGTATTTACCATTTTAAGTATGAGGAAGTTGAGAGCCTCCGAAAATTTAGTAATCTATAATAGCAAGTAAATGGCAAAGTTGGGAGTCAAATCTAGGCTGACCTTAAGATCCACATGCTAACCACACTACCTTATGTTTCCTCCTGTGTTCCTGAAACTAGGGCCTAGACCATTGGCTCCCAGGCCTGAATGCACATCAGAAACACCAGCAGGCTTATTAAAAATACAGATTCCTGACCAGTCTTCCCTCTGTTATTTTGAGTTAGTAGATCTGGGGTAGACCCCTGGAATCTGATATATTTTTAAGTTCTTGCTAGTGGTTCTCATGGATACCCAGGTTCAGGAACTACTGATCTTGGTCAGGGTACCATACTAGAAACTCAAATTGAGATTCTTTCATTGTTTCTTTCAACAAATATTTGTTGAATGCTGACTATCTACCAGGTACCGTTCTAGATGCTTGAAATATAGCAGGAAATAAAACAGATTAAAGTCCCTACATTTGTTAAATTTACACTCTAGTTGGAGGAGCCAAACAATGAAAAGAAAAAACCAGTATGTGTATATACTCTATCAAGCAGTAATAAATGCTACATAGAAAAACATAGCATGGGATCTTCAGGAGATATTAAAAGAGTGACTGGGGCTTCCCCGGTGGCGCAGTGGTTGAGAGTCTGCCTGCTGATGCAGGGGACACGGGTTCGTGCCCCAGTCCGGGAAGATCCCACATGCCACGGAGCAGCTGGGCCCGTGAGCCATGGCCGCTGAGCCTGAGTGTCCGGAGCCTGTGCTCCGCAATGGGAGAGGCCACAGCAGTGAGAGGCCCGCGTATGACGAGGATGAGAAAGACTATGGGGAAAATGATAGATGAATCTGGAGAGGATTCTCTGATGGAAGAAGTCAACAGATTCACGGACAGCTTCCAAATGGGTGGCTACAAAAGACACTTCTGGAAGAAAATGAGGATGCTCTAACTTTTTTTCTCCAGCTGTCGTGGTGACTATAAAATGACAGTACAGTCTGCCCTTATTGGGGAAGTAGGCATCCTCACATGTGGCATTCTGGACCCCACAGGCTCATCTCTGCCTTTTCAGGCAGTAAAAGAGCATTAGCTCAGCAGTGCTGATGAAGAACCACCCTCTGGAATCAAAGATAAGGTTCATTGCCGAACCAAAGATCCTGAGGGTGTTTTAAATGCCGTTTGGTTCTAGGCAGTGCTGAGAATCCTCCAGGTTTCCACACAGCAGTGAATGAATGCCAACAGAGCGGTTCACAGATAGATCTTAGGGGATGCTCCTCTTGCCTCATTGCAGACCTGGAGCCCATGCACACCCAGTCAGCACCTTCTGTAAGCCAGGACCCTTCAAGTGCAAGTTCAGTGCTTCCCTGTGGCATCTCCTGGGGAGTATCAGTAGTGAGACCGATACTTCGAATTTCCACTCAGTTTCTCCCAGATCCTTGGGGGCTGTAGTCACCACATATTTCTGAAGAATTTTGCAAAGTGTGCTTCCTCAAATTATTACAGGTTGAGACCAGAGAAAAACAGATTATTTTAGTCCACATTTACTCAAGGCTGTGGTAGGTACATAGGCAGCTTCTCTGAAGGATCAGGAAAAGGTGGACCCCTAAGAGAAAGAGGAACATGTGTGTTGGGGTACATGTTTCACACACAGAAGTGCCTCAATCTCACATTTCTAGCTGTTTTGCTGAGAAGACTCACAGACTAGGATGGCCAACACGTTGTCCCCAGGACTAAACTGGAATTTCAGAAAGAGTTAAGCTAAGTAATGCCAGCTTGAAGTGGCAAAGCTATGGTAACTAAAGGGTGGTGGTCTTAATGGAAACTAGAAAAGGGGAAAATGAAGAGGAAGAGTAAGTCTCTGTCTCCAGTCCTGTCTAAAGAAGAGCACTCTGTCCAGCTAGCACAAGCATCCACTTAACCTTTACCTACCTAGCTTGGAAATGGGTGTGTTTGGCCTTCAGATCTTGAAGGTGTAAAATCATTGAGCTCCCTTGACTCTTGTTCTGAGCCAAGCACACAGCAGTCCCAGAGGATTTGGACATTCATGGAGAGGAGAATACACTGAGCTGTTAGCCTGACTATTCGGGACTTCTTGAGCGTTTGATGTTTTAAATTGCTCAGTTCGTAATTTCTCAATGTAAATCAGCCATGTGTTATTTGATTAGCATGAGTCAGTCCCAAGAGCCTGGAAAAGTCTGATAAAATTGGGCTTCTGTACCACAAAGTGAATGATCCTGCCTGAGGGCAGTTGGTCTGTCTCTTTAACATATTTCCTCCAAACTTTACCTGGGTCAGTAGGTATGACCTACCCCAAGGCAGTTTTAGACTCAGTTTTACATATAATAATAATATAATTATATATGTATAATATATATAATATATACATATGTGTACGTATGTATTGATAGTGATAATATGTTCTTAATAGTAACCTGAAGAAAAAGTCACTCTTACTTTAATGTCTGAAAGGGACTCTGATAGACTCAGGGTAAGAACAATATGATATATATATGTATATACATATACACACATATACCAATACATACATATAAGGTAGATATACTATTGACACATATATATTGAGTGGCTCACACACTGTAGTAAAATTAACTAGTGGAAAATTTGGTATTACAATCCAGTTCTCTGGTCATCTGGTTAAATATCTTTTCTATTATCTCTACCATACGATTATCATCACACTATTCACTTTTATTAAGTCCACTAGGTAAACAGACTTGCCCGGAGATGTATATGCCATTTAATTACTCTCTGTAATGTAATCTGAAAGTCAGCTACAGTACAGATTCTATACACCAAACAAGAAAGGTTAATAAAGACACTTGAGAAAAAGAAACTAACCACTTTTCTTTTTTTTTGCGGTACGCGGGCCTCTCACTGTTGTGGCCTCTCCCGTTGCGGAGCACAGGCTCTGGACGCGCAGGCTCAGCAGCCACTCCTCACAGGCATAGCTGCTCCATGGCATGTGGGATCTTCCCACACGGGGACACAAACCCGTGTCCCCTGCATGGGCAGGCGGGCTGTCAACCACTGCACCACCAGGGAAGCCTGAAACTAACGACTTTTATTTTTATCTTTATTTCAATCTTAGTTTCTATTTTGTAGTTGATTTCTCCACTGATTTTTTCTTTAATAAGCTCACTTTCACTTTTATCTTTTGCACAAGTTGTTTCTGCCATCTCTGTTTTTTTGTTTTGTTTGTTTTAGTTCTCTCAAATATTTGTTACCCTTTAGTGCAGAATTATTTTTCCCCAGATTCTTTTGTTTGTGGATATAAGCACTGGTGTTATTTTAATGACTTGCCTCTCATAAGTTTGTTTGGATTTATGTCAGCAGCACCTCTTTCCCAGTTAAACTAAGTCACCCCAAGGTATCCAAGACCGTAAGATCAAATTTATTGATGACTTCAATTCTTAAGAGCCAATCTTCTCTTATTGAGTGCAAAGCCTCAGCCCAGTAACAAGGTCTTATAACAAAGGAAAAGCATAAAATGGTTATTATAATGGATATTATTGTGATAAGTTATAATCCACTGGGAGAATTGCAAGTGTGAAAGTTTATTTGGAGTTCTGCCATCAGTAACCTGCTTTAGATAAGCTAATGATTTAAACGGGACCAAAATATCCAGTACATGGGAGATACAGTGCATTATGCCAAGGAAACTTAAAATATGAGTGTACCTTGAGTGTTCTGTGATATAATTAACACTCAGTGAATAAAGACAAAGATATAAGAAGTCATCTTGAAGATGTAGAGTTATTTTCAGGATAGAGAGAATATTCTTACAGATAGTATTAACACACCTGAACCATGACTGAGTCAAAGCAAAGGGGTTGTTTAACCATAAAAATACAGGGAAGGGAATGTCCAAAGCCAGCAGGGTCCAGGAAGAACGGAGTGTGTGACTCAGTGAATTGTACATCAAGTTTGATAGACAGTATCTTGAGATGCTCCCAAATCCCTACTGGCATAGAATTCTATCAGTGTTCTCTCTAAAATGGAGATTAGGAGGGTTGTGACCCAGGGCAGGTCACCCCAAAGTGTGCTTCAATGGCATATTGATTGTATTGAATTAGAGTTACTTAAGCAACCACCAGTGCAAGAGGGACATTTTGACACTCCTCTCTGTCTCCCTGAAAGTAGGAAATAAATCTCTCCTATGAAAGGTACTCTCCCTGCATCTGGAGGTAGGACACCCTTATCACCAGAGCTCAGAGATTTGGAGCTAGAAGCCAGGTTCAAACTCTATTCAGATTCTTCATTTATTAAGCACCCAAAGCCTAAGCTTTTGTCCTGTCAGTTCCTCACAAATTTATTGTTTCTTTGTCTAAAAAGTATAAAAGCTGTCTGCTTTGGCCAATTCTTGGGTCTTGTTTCTCTGAGACTTCTGTGTACACGAATTAAAATTTGCTTCTTTTTCTCTTGTTCATCTATCTTGTTTTAATTATATTATTAGTCCAGCCCCAAGAATTCAAGAGTGATAGAGGGGAAAAATTTTCTCTCCCAACAGGAGTATCAACTTCACAATACTGTAATGAAGTTCACATGAAATCATGATTTTAAAATTAGAATGATCTGAATAATGGGGGTAACTTCATTCACTAAGTCAGTTGAGCACCTCTGTTGGGATTTTTACCATTGTAATATACAGCTCCCCAATTATTTACTTAGTATTTATCTTGAAAACAGTTCACTTAAAAAAAAATTTTTTTTTTTTTAGTTCAAATGCTCATTATAATTCAACTATTATGTGGATTGTGGTATATTCCAACAATAAAATCCTAGATGGCTATGAAAATGAACAAAGTACTGGTAGACACAACAAAATGGATAAATCTACAAATATAACATTGAGTGAAAGAATACAGAAAACAGTACATAAGATGTGATTACATCCCCAAGAGCTTCTTTTTTTTTTAATATTTTAAATTTAATTGTATTTATTTTTTTATAAAGCAGGTTTTTATTAGTCATCAGTTTTATACACATCAGTGTATACATGTCAATCCCAATCGCCCAATTCACACCACCATCCCCACCCCGCCACGGCTTTCCCCCCTTGGTGTCCATACATTTGTTCTCTACATCTATGTCTCAACTTCTGCCCTGCAAACCGGTTCATCTGTACCATTTTGTCTAGGTTCTACATACATGCGTTAATATACGATATTTGTTTCTCTCTTTCTGACTTACTTCACTCTGTATGACAGTCTCTAGATCCAGCCACGTCTCAACAAATGACTCAATTTCATTCCTTTTAACGGCTGAGTAATATTCCATTATATATATGTACCACAACTTCTTTATCCATTTGTCTGTCGATGGGCATTTAGGTTGCTTCCATGACCTGTCTATTGTAAATAGTGCTGCAATGAACATTGGGGTGCATGTGTCTTTTTGAATTATGGTTTTCTCTGGGTATATGCCCAGTAGTGGGATTGCTGGATCATATGGTAATTCTATTTTTAGTTTTTTAAGGAGCCTCCATACTGTTCTCCATAGTGGCTGTATCAATTTACATTCCCACCAACAGTGCAAGAGGGTTCCCTTTTCTCCACACCCTCTCCAGCATTTGTTGTTCGTAGATTTTCTGATGATGCCCATTCTAACTGGTGTGAGGTGATACCTCATTGTAGTTTTGATTTGCATTTCTCTAATAATTAGTGATGTTGAGCAGCTTTTCATGTGCTTCTTGGCCATCTGTATGTCTTCTTTGGAGAAATGTCTATTTAGGTCTTCTGCCCATTTTTGGATTGGGTTGTTTCTTTAATATTGAGCTGCATGAGCTGTTTACATATTTTGGCGATTAATCCTTTGTCAGTTGATTCATTTGCGAACATTTTCTCCCATTCTGAGGGTTGTCTTTTTGTCTTGTTTATGGTTTCCTTTGCTGTGCAAAAGCTTTGAAGTTTCATTCGGTCCCATTTTATTATTTTTATTATTATTATAATTTTTTTTTGCAGTTTGCGGGCCTCTCACTGTTGTGGCCTGTCCCGTTGCGGAGCACAGGCTCTGGACGCGCAGGCTCAGCAGCCATGGCTCACGGGCCTAGCCGCTCTGCAGCATGTGGGATCTTCCCGGACCCGGGCACGAACCCGTGTCCCCTGCGTTGGCAGGCAGACTCTCAACCACTGCACCACCAGGGAAGCCCCCCATTTGTTTATTTTTGATTTTTACCATTGTAATATACACCTCTCCAATTATTTACTTAGTATTTATCTTGAAAACAGTTCACTTAAAAATTTTTTCTTTTTATTCTTTATGGAAGTATAGTTGATTACAATGTTGTGTTAGTTTCTGGTGTATAGCAAAGTGATTCAATTATATATATATATATGATCCAATTTTATATATTCTTTTTCATATTCTTTTCCATTATGGTTTATTACAGGATATCAAATATAGTTCCCTGTGCTAAACAGTAGGACCTTGTTTTTATCTGTTTTATATATAGTAGTTTGTATCTGCTAATCCCAAACTCCTTAATTATCCTTCCCCCACCTCCTGTCCCCTTCAGTAACCATAAGTTTGTTTTCTCTATCTGTGAGTCTGTTTCTTTCATGTAAATAAGTTCAGTTGTATCATATTTTAGATTCTACATATAAGTGATATCATATGATATTTGTCTTTCTTTTTCTGATTTACTTCACTTAGTATGATAATCTCTAGGTCCATCTGTGTTGCTGCAAATGGTATTATTCCATTCTTTTTTATGGCTGAGTAATATTCCATTGCATATGTGTACCACATCTCTATCCATTCATCTATGGACACTTAGGTTGCTTCCATGTCTTGGCTATTTTAATTAGTGCTGCTGTGAACATTGGCGTGCATATATCTTTTTGAATTAGAGTTTTCTCTGGTTATATGCCCTGGAGTGGGATTGCTGGATCATATGGCAACTCTATTTTTAGTTTTTTAAGGAACCTTCATACTCTTTTCCAAAGTGGCTGCACCACAGCTCACTTTTTAAAATTAAATAGATTTAGAAATAAATGAAACAAAATCACTACCACAGGTGTAAATCCACTATCACTTTTGTAATTAGAATATTACTATACATTAATTATTAAATAAAATATCATTTTAATTAGTTAACTAAATGTCATAAAATTATTTACATCCAATTCACCTGGAGGCCATTTCTATTCTCACAGAGTGAAATCATTCTAAAACCTTCTTTGCTACCCAAGGCATGGTTCCTGGCCAGATCAATATTGTCTGGCAGGTGGACCAGCCCCAGGACAGCCCAGGCCCACAGCCAGGCATGATTAGTCCTGGCTTCACACACCAGTAGGCTGACACAAGGCCTAGGACCATGCAGCCAGCCATGACAGGACCCAGCCCCACCCATCAGTGGCTGGCCTCTACACAAGACAGGGCTTGGCAGTCAACTAGGATGGGGACCAGCCATGCTTACCAGCATGCTCACAGTAGTTGACACTGCCACATGAGAAGTGCTAATGCATCCCACATAGGGGGCACCTCTACATCATATACCTCTGGTGACCGCAAGGGAGTGTGCTGTTTTGCCTGATAGGACATCTTCTACATAATGCCACTTCTCTAAGATCGAGAAATATAACCACCCTACTTAATACTTACACATAAACACAGAGAATTAGGCAAAACGATGTGACAAAGGAATATGTTCCAAGTGAAGGAACAAGATAAAACTCTGGAAGGAGAACTAAGCAAAGTGGAGAAAAGCAATCTGCCTGATAAAGAGTTCAATGTAATGATGAGAAAGATGTGCAACAAACTCGGGAGAAGGATGGATGAACAGTGTGAGAAATTTTAAAAAGAGTTAGAAAATATAAAGAAGAAGCAAACAGAGCTGAAAATACAATAACTGAAGTTAAAAAAAAAAAAAAAACCACCAGAAGGAATCAACAGTAAATTAGATCATACAGATGAATGAACAAATAAGAGAGCAGGGAAACAAGAGTGGTGGAAATCCCTCTAGGTGAACAGAAAAAAGAAAAAAAAGAATTAAAAACAAAATAAAGACAGTTTAAGAGACCTCTGGGATAACATCAAATGTACTAACATTTGCATTATAGGTGCCCCAGAAGGAGAAGAGAGAGAGAAAGGGGCAGAGAACTTACTTGAAGTGATAATAGCTGAAAACTTCCTTAACCTGGGAAAGAAAAACAGACATCCAGGTCCAGGAAGACATTTTGGTGCAGAGAGTCCCAATAAAGATCAACCCTAAGAGATTCATACCAAGACACATTGTAATTGAAATGGCAAAAATTAAAGAAAGAATCTTAAAAGCAGCAAGGGAAAATCAACTAGTTAATATGACAGAACTCCCGTAAGACTGTCAGTTGACTTTTCAGAAGAACCTTGGCAGCCCAGAAGTATGTAGCATGGTATATTAAAGTGATGAAAGGGAAAAACTTACAACCCAGAATACTCTACCCAGCAAGGCTGTCCTTCAGATTTGAATGAGATCAACAGTTTTACATACAAGCAAAGCTAAAAGAGTTCAGCACTGCTAACCTGTCTTTACAAGAGACATTAAAAGGACTTCTCTAAGTGAAAAAAAATGCTGCAATTAGAAACATATAAATGACAAAAGGAAAAAAAATCTCATTGGTAAGACAATATACAGTAAATGTAGTAGATCAACCACTTATAAAGCTAGTAGGAACATTAAAAGACAACAGGAGTAAAATAATCTATATCTGCATTAGTAGCTAAAGAATTTTCAAAACAAAAAGATGTAAACTATTATGTCAAATGTTAAAAATTGGGGGGGGGAGACGCAAGAGGGAAGACATATGGGAACATATGTATATGTATAGCTGATTCACTTTGTTGTAAAGCAGAAACTAACACACCATTGTAAAGCAATTATACCCCAATAAAGATGTTTAAAAAAAAAAAAAAAAAAAAATTGGGGGGGGTTGTAAAAATGCAGGGTTATTAGAATGCTTTCAAAATTAAGAGTTCATCAACTTAAAATAATCATGTATATATTAATATACATATAGATTGCTATAGATAAACCTCATGGTAATCACAAATCAAAAATCTGTAATACATACACATACAAAAACGAGGAAGGAACCCAAACATAACACTAAAGATAGTCATCAAATAACAAGAGAATAGAAGAAGAAAGGAAGCAAAGAAAACTACGATAACAACTCCCAAACAATTAGCAAAATAACGGTAAAAACATTCTCTTCAATAATTACTTAAAGTGTAAATAAACTAAATGCTTCAATCAAAAGACAAAGAGTGGTGAGATTGATAAAAGAACAACACCCATCTATATGCTGCCGACAAGAGACTCACTTCAGATCTAGAGCCACACACAGACTGAAAGTGATGTGATGGAAAAACTTATTCCATGCAAATGGAAATGAAAAGAAAGGTGGAGTAGCAATACTTATATCAGACAAATAGACTTTAAAACAATGACTGTAACAAGAGACAAAGAAGGACATTACATAATGATCAAGGGATTGATCCAACAAGAATATATAACAATTCTAAGTACATAAGCTCCCAACATAGGAGCACCTAAATACATAAAGCAAATATTAACAGACATAACAGGAGAAGTTGACAGTGACACAATAATATTTGGGGAATTTAACATCCCACTTATATCAATAAACAGATTGTCCAGACAGATTAATAAGGAAAAACTGGCCTTAAGTGAGAACATTTCATCCGTAATCAGCATAACATACATTCTTTTCAAGTGCACAAAGGACATTGTTTAGGACAGATGACATGATAGGCCACAAAAGAAGTCTCAATAAATTTAAGAAGTTTGAAATCATATCAAGCATCTTTTCTGACCACGTTTTGAGACTAGACATTAATTATAAGGAAAAAAATTGCAAAAAACACAAATACATGGAGCCAAACAATGTGCTACTTAAAAACCAGTGGTTTATTGTAGAAATCAAAGTTAAAATAATAAAATACCTAGAGCCAAATGAAAATGAAAACACAATGATTAAAAAAACTCTATGGGAAGCAGCAAAAGCAAGTCTAAGAGGGAAGTTTGTAGCTGTATAAGCCTACCTTAGGAAATAAGAAAAATCTCAAGTAAACAGCATAACTTTACACCTAAAGGAATTAGAAAAATAGAACAAAACCCAAAGTTAGCAGAAGGAAAGAAATAATAAAGATCATAGCACAAATAAATGAAATAGAGACTAACAAAATAATAGAAAAGATCAATGGCACTAAGAGCTGATTTTTTGAAAAGGTAAACAAAATAGAAAAACCTTTAGCCAGACTCATGAAGAAAAAAACAGAGAGGGCCCAAAGAAATAAAAAAAGAAATAAAAAAGAAGTTATAGCACCACCACAGAAATATAAGCAGTCATAAGGGTTTACTATGAACAACTACATGCCAGTAAAATGGTCAAATTCTTAAAAATGTACAACCTCTAAGATTGAAACAGGAAGAAACAGAAAGTATGAACAGACCAATTACCAGTACTAAAATTGGATCAGTAATTTAAAAACTCTCATCAGAAAAAAGTCTAAGACCAGATGGCTTCACAGGTGAATTCTACCAAACATTAAAGGAGAATTAACACCTCTTTTTTCTTGAATTAGTCCAAAGAATTGAAGAGGAAGTAAAAATTTTGAACTCGTTTTATGGGGCCAGCATCACCCTGGTACCAAAACCAGACAAAGACATCACAAAAAAGGAAAATTACAGGCCAATACCCCTGGTGAAATAGATGAAAAATTCCTCAACAAAATATTAGCAAACTGAATTCAACAATACATTAAAAGGATCATACACCACAATCAATTGATATTTATCTCTGGCATGCAAGGATGATCTAATATCCACAAATCAATCAGTGTGATGTACCACATTAACAAACTGAAGACTGAAAATCATAGGATCATCTCAATAGATGCAGAAAAAGCTTTTGACAACATCCAACATCCATGTATGATAATAAAAAAAGCTCCCTACACAGTGTGTATAGAGGGAACATAACTCAACATAATAAAGGCCACATATGACAAATCTATAGCCAATATCATACTCAGTGGTGAAAACCTGAAAGAATTTTCTCTAAGATCCGGAACAGACATGGATGTTTTATTCAACATAGTATTGGAAATCCTAGACACAACAATCAGGCAAGAAAAAGAAATAAATGGAATCGCATTTGGTAAGGAAGAAGTAAAACTGTCACTGCTTGAAGATGCATGATAACCAAGAAAATCCTAAAGATGCTGCCAAAATAACCAAATAAACCAAAACACTGGAGCTCATCAATGAATTTGGTAAGGTTGCAGAATATAAAATTATTATACATAAATTTCTGCATTTCTATACACTAACAATGAACTATCAGAAGTAGAAATTAAGAAAACCACGCCATATACAATTACATCAAAAAGAATAAAAGACCTAGGAATAAATCTAATTAGGAGGTGAAAGGCCTGTACTCTGAAAACTAATACACGGATGAAAGAAATTGAAGATGGCACAAATGGAAAGATATACCATGCTCATGGATTGGAAGAATTTATATTGTTAAAATGACCGTATTGTCCAAGGCAACCTACATATTCAATGCAATCTCTATCCAAATACCAATGAAAATTTTCACAGAACTAGAACAAATAATTCAAAAATTTTTATGGGAACACAAAAGACCCTGAACAGCTAAAACAATCTTGTGAAAGAAGAACACAGCTGAAGGTATCATGGGCCCTGATTTTAAACTATACTACAAAGCTACAGTAATCAAAACAGTATGGTACTATCACAAAAACAGATACATAGATTAGTGGAACAGAATAAGAGCCCAGAAATGAACCCATACTTATATAGTCAATAAATTTACAACAAAGAAGGCAAGAATATACAGTGGGGAAAAGAGAGCCTCTTCAGTAAATGGTGGTGGGAAACCTGGATCGCCACATGCAAAAGCATCCAAATGGACTACTTTTCCACACCAGTTACAAAAATAAACTCAAAAGGGATTAAAGACTTAAATGTAAGACCTGAAACCATAAAACTCATGGAAGAAAACATAGGCAGTATGCTCTTTGACACTGATCTTAGCACTATTGTTTTTGGATATGTCTCCTCAGGCAAGGGAAACAAAAGCAAAAATAACCACACATGGGACTACATCAAACTAAAAAGCTTTTGCACAATGAAGGAAGCTATCAACAAAACAAAAAGGCTGCCTACTGAATGGAAGAAGACATTTATGAATGGTGTATCTGATAAGGGGTTAATATCCAAAATATACAAATACATGTACAACTCGACATCAAGAAAACAACCTGATTAAAAAAATGGGCAGATGGCCAACAGGCATATGAAAAGATGCTCAACATGGCTAATTATCAGGGAAATGCCAACCAAAACCATAATGAGATATCACCTCACATCTGTTGGTATGAATGGCTGTTATTCAATAGACAACACATATCAAGTGTTGGTGAGGGTGTGGAGAAAAGGAAATCCTTGTGCATTGTTGGTGGCAATGTAAATTGATGCAGCCACTATGGAAAACAGTATGGAGCTTTCTTAAAAAATTAAAAATAGAACTACCATATAATCCAGCAATTCCACTTCTGGAGTTTTCCAGAAAAAACAAAAACACAAATGTGCAAATGTATTTTCACCCCATGTTCACTGGAACATTATTTACAGTAACCAAGATACAGTAGCAACCTAAGTGCCCTTCCATAGATGAATGGACAAAGACGATGTGGTATATATGGATACAATGGATATGTATGGACTTAGCTGTAAAAAAAAAAATAATGAAATCTTGCCATTTGTGACAACACAGATGGACCTAGAGGGCAATATGCTAAGTGAAATGTCAGATAAAGACAAATAGTGTATAATTTCACTTATATGTCCAATCTTTAAAAAAGGGGCAAATAAAACAAAACAGAAAGAGAGTCATAGATACAGACAACAAATATGTGGTTACCAGAGGGGAGAGGGATCCTGGGATGAGAGAAATAGGTGTGGAAGATTAAGAGGTACAATCTTCCAGTTACAAAATAAATGAGACACAAGTATTAAAGGTACAGCATGGGGAATATATTCAATAATAATGTAATATCTTTGTGCAGCAACAGATGGTAACTAGACCTTATCATGGTGATTATTTTGTAATGTGTAGAAATATCAAATCACTATGTTAGTCACCAGGAACTAACATAGTGTCATAGGTCAATTATACTTTTAAAAAAACAGACAGTGAAACCAACAAACTCGTAGAGAGATCAGATTTGTGGTTACCAGAGGCTGGACGTGAGGGGACAGGGATTTGGATGAAGGTGATCAAATGTACAAACTGCCAGTAATAAGGTAAATAAGTACTAGGGTTGTAATGTACAAGATGATAAATATAATCAACACCACTATATGTTATATATAAAAATTGTTAAGAGGTTAAATCCTAAGAGTTCTCATCACAAGGAAAAATTTTTTTTCTTTTTCTTACATTTTTTGTCAATATATATATGAGATAATGGATGTTAACTTATTGTGGTAATTATTTCATGATGTGTCCAAGTCAAATCATTGTGCTGTACACCTTAAATTTATACAGTGATGTATGTTCACTATATCTCAGTAAAACTGGAAGAAAAAGAAATCATCCAGCAGCTTGTTAGCAATGTAGAACCTCAGCACCACCCTAGACCTTCTGAATGAGGATACTAACAAGATCCTTAGGTCATTCATGAGTGCTGTTCCAAAGAGGCTTCTTTCCTGACCATAGAAACTTCCCTTCCCCTTCCAAATTTCACCCCCACTTCTGCCTCCCTAAGCCTTGCATATATATGTATATGTATACATATGTATGTATATATATACACCCTCTTTAGTCTTTTGCCCTGTATGAGATATTTTATTTATATTTAAATACAGGATGTTGTAAATCCTAACCTGCGTCATTTACGTACGCCATCATGACTATTGATCTTATCTTCTACAATTCCACCTCCTACAAACAGCACAAGTGATGTGCACATTACATTGGGGAAAACAAAGCTGAAGTGCCTTGTTTCTGTGTTCTTGTTCACCAAGCCTGTAGTCATTTATAGATCTTTGGGGTTGTTTACAAATAGTGAAGGCCAGAAGTATTATATGTATAAATGTGAAGAAACATTTATTATGTTCTCTTTAGCAGGGCTCTTCCTGTGCCAGAAGAGACCGTCTCAGGCTTTTTTTTTTAGTTGATGAACTCTTCTTAAGCTTACTCCTTTATCATAGTTCTTTGTTTACCAAGTAACCTCAACTGGTGAGTTGGTAGGAAATAATACACCAGTCATGCTACCTACATGGCAGAATATATACATTCTTAAAAATTAATAAAATTGACATCCAGGTTTTTATAGTAATCTCTGGGAACCTAGTTGGTATCTACGTAGAGACTTAGATATACTCTAGGTTTGTTGTCAAATCACATTTTTGAGCCAGTGAGGCTTCAGGTCTCACTGTGGACCATGGTAAATGAACCAGGAAAATTCCATCTGGTGAAACCTGTTCTAAAGAAATTGGCAGCCTACCTCTTCTTGTGCCATCCTGACCACAAATGTGCTTTTCTTACAAATAAGAACACCAAATCTAGCTGATTCTGAGATATGCCTCCTGAAAATAATAAATAATTTATCAGCTCTGAGTCTCACATAAAAGTATTAACCTTCTTAAATCTTCAGTGCCTCCACAGTCCTAAAGTCTTTTGAGGCTTCAACTCACCAAGGGAGAGTCAGACCGTCTAAAATACTCATCCCAGTCATCCCAATTTAGGCCACTTAAAGCAAGAGGTCTTCATTGATTCCTGCCTCCTAAGCAAGCTTCCTCTATTAAGGTGATGAATTCTGGGGACTGGTAGATCTGAGAAATCCATCTGGGCTGCACCTGTGATAAACAGACACTAAGGAATGTAAATTAGGGTAGAAAAAAAGCTTTGAAGTCAAGAATCAGAGGATCGGAGAACCTGAGAACCAGGAAGGACTCTAGAAATCAGCCAACCTAACCCCTTGGGGAACTGAGGCCCAGAGAAATGAAAATATTGGCTAAGGCCATCGAGAGGGTAATTAAGTAGCAGAGGTGGAATTACAGTCAAGCCTGGTGACAGCAGTGTATTCATCACATAAGTGCTTTGGACTGGTTGCTGGTAAAGAAGGCAAGAGTGACCAAGAAACAAAGCAGGAGGGAGAAAAAGAAGATAAGGTTTCTGAACTTGATTTTCCCTGAGAAAACCTTCAGAGATTGCTCTCACTTTGATATAGATAGTGTATTCCTCCAGCAGTATTCTAGCTTCTCTTTTCCTGCATATGGTTCAGCTGAAGGCTCTGGGACTTTTCTACCATAACCGTGGAACTATTTCCTAGTCGCTATTCTGCATTCCTTTTCCATTTATCAAATAGTTCCACTGTGTACTGTCTGCCTTGAGACTTACTGAACTCTTTATCAGCATTCAACCTTGCTTGCCACCTACTTTATACCATACCTGAGTGCGCTATTCCATTGTTTCTTACGGCCTGTGGACAGTCATCTAGTCTCTGCGTTTCTCATCCCATAGAGTCCCCGTCCCTGGTAGAGTGTGACTAGGGATTTGGAAGAGAGGAGGGCACATAAATGAGAAACAATCCCTCTAGGTTTCACATCAAAATTGGAATTTTCTATAGGATTTATGTGTTATATAGGAATAAAGAGTTCATTCTTTTTGCTCATTGTTTCTAACATGACCTAAAATCAGAATGCTTTTGCAAGGCTTAAATACATAAATTGTTAAAAACCAAAGCCCAGTTTCCACTGGGCGTGAACTATCTTACATTCATTTCCATTTAAGGGATTAAAAAGGCATAAAAGAAAAATGAAGTCCTTTAAAGGAATTTAAATCTTCCTCTTCCTAGCAGATTTAATGCTCTGAGTTCTGTTTCTAAATGTTACAGTCTTCAGTGTAATTCAGGAAATCTTGGACCTATTAAATTTAGCTTTTCCAACCTCAAATGACTCCCATTAGGGCTTTGTGGCCCAAATGAAGTAGATGAAGCCAACCCTCAGAATGTGTTCTGTTCTATAAAACTCTTAATTTATACTTCATCAGCCAGAACTAGATGATTTAACTTTTTCCAAAATGACAGCTCTTTGGTGGTTTTGAGGAGAAAGATGCAATCATTGTGTTATCTTCTATAAGACCCATCAAAATCACAGTGGTTAGTGTTGCCCAATAAATGAATGGGAGAGCCACATGGGGCATGTTGGATGTGGGGTCGTATTGGATATGGGGTCATTCTGGGCATGAGCCCCCAGGAGAGATCAAATGGCACTGGAAAGAATTTAAAGAATGGCCAGGCAAAATAAATATAGAGAAGAAAAAGCAAGAAAAAGAGGGAAGACTGAAAATCAAATAAAATTAAAACAAATCAATATTTTTGCCCAGAAAGGTAAAGCTAGATGTGCTTGAGGTCTAAAACATGAGTATAGAGAGCACAAATCCTCATCTGATGAAACATCTTATGTGCCTGCTCAGCGTAAGGCTCTATGTTGAATGCTATGGGGGAAACAGATGAGTAAGACAAGGTTCATGCCATGGAGTTGTATGCATGTTAGTGTTTTTAAGTTTAGAAATGTAACAAATATTGGTAGTACAAGCAGAACGTGGCACATGTGTGAGAGGGTGTGGATAAAACATTGGAGTATTTCAGAAGAAGAACAGTGTCAACTGAAAGTGTCAGGGAAGGAATAATGGATAAAGTTGTATCTCAGTGGATGAGTACAATCAGACATACATATATTGGAGAAAGGGGCATATGATATAGAAGAACTGCAGGAAACAAATATACATCAGTGTATTAGTTAAGGTAAAGTTTGCTGGTATAGCAGATAAATCCCAAAATCTCAGTGGCTTAACAGAATAGAAGCCTAATTCTTGCTTTCATAAAGTCCAAAAGTGACATTCCTATTCATGAGGTGACTATCTGCCAAGTGGTGATTGAAGGACCAGGTTCTTTCCATCTTTTGGTGCCACCAACTTTAATACCTCCAAGATCACTATGCTCACCTTCATTAAGCTGGTAAAAGGAGAAAGAGAATTGAAGGAAATGCTTGGGAGATTTATGTGGGCCAGGTCTGGAAGAGGAACATCACTTCCACTTATATATTCTGTTCTCTGGAACTTAGTCATATGGCCGTACTTGACTACAAGGGATGCTGGAAAATGTAGTCTAGTGAGAATAAAGAAGAGAAAATGGGTTTGATGAATGAATAACTAGTCTATCTTTTCCACAGGCAGGGAAGTCTAAATGGAGAAGTAATTCAGTTTGGTTGAAATAGAGGATGGGATATAAGAAATCAATGGATATAAAACTAAAGAAATGGATGGAAAACATTTTTATTTTTGATTAAATGATTCTTTTATTCATTCAGCAAAATTTATTTAGCACCCGCTGTATGCCAGATACCATATTAGATGTTGAGGATTTAATAAGGAATGTGTCTAGTGGAGAAGACAGTTATGAGAGTAAATATTATAGCACTGTAATAGAAGTATATGCAAAATGCCATAAGAACACAAAGGAGAGGCAGTAACATGGCTGGAGGAATCTGGGACTGGAGCTGAATCAGAATGAGTCTTTTTATGTCAGGAGGGTGGGCACTGGGGATGTGAAGGGACTATTCCAGGTAGAGGAAACATCACAGGCAAAGGCATAGGTATATGGAAGGGCATGGTGCAGTCACAAAGTCATAGGGAATATGAATCATCTCACAGGATTCTAGTTATTAGAAACTGGGCCAACCTTGTAAGTCTGAGAAATATAAATTAAGGACAAAAAAGGAAAAAATAAAATGCTGCATTTCACAGTGGAATATAAATTTACAAAACTTTTTTCCTTAAGAGGTTGTACAGGTTGGTGATATACACACTTATCAGTGGGTTAAAGAGATAAATTCAAGTTGACATATTCACAGTATAGGAAGGTTTTAGAGGTACATCTCTGATCCCTTGCAATTAATGGTTTGCTCAGAATATATTATTTGGAGTTGCTGTCAAAGACATGGTCTCTGAAGTCAGATAGACTTGGGTTTGAATCCTAGATGCAGCCCTTGGTAGCCCTGGGCAAGTTTTCTGAATCTTAGTCTTCCTTGTCTGTAAAATTGGGACATTGATATTATATACTTCAGTGTAACAGACTTTGTTGCCCATAATTCAGTGGCTTAAAAATGATTTATTTTCTCATGGTTTTGAGAGTTGACACTTTGGGTTGGGCTCAACTAAACAGTGTTTCTGCTCGCCTCACCTGAACTCATGCATGTGGCTGTACTCAGCTGGAGGCCTGGCTGAGGGCTAGTTGGTCTACTACGGCCACACGTCTGGTGATTTGTTCTGGCTGCCAGTTGGTGCTGGTTGTTGATCAAGGTTATGGGGATGAATGTACACATGTGCCTTGCAGACTAATTGGGCTTATTCATATAGTGGCAATCTTAAGATCCCCAGGAGCATCAAGATAGGGCAAGCTACAATGCTTAGAATTTTTATAAGACTCTGTTTCTGTTATGTTACTATCCCGCTGACAAATACAAGTCACATTGTCCCATTGGCCAAGCCCAGAGTCAGGTAAGAGTTGACTATCCAAGGCCATGGTTACAGGAGGATAAAAACAAATTGGGACTGCAACAATCTACCACATCCAATCATGGTGTTGCTGTATAGATTAAATAATATTATGTTTATCAAATTTATGGATGTTGTAAACGTTCAATAAATGGGAATGATGAAGATGGATGATGATGATTATGCATGGACTGCTGCCAATGTGGCATATCTAATAATAATATCCATTTATAGTTGAGGAAAATGTCTAATGGAGGATAGGAGACCTGGATTTTGGTCTACCTTTGCTGTTATGTGATCTGAAGTAGAGAATTGGGACAAGAGGGTCTATGAGTGGTTTACCTCAACAAGGGACAAATGTATAACATTTCTTTGTTAATTGCTACTTCACTATAATTCTTCCACCACCGCTCCTACCTTCATATCACATCCCACCCTGCTATACTGTCACTCAATACCCACACCTTGCCCAGCTCACCACACCCACCCTTTTCTGCCCACCACCTCCACCACTGCACACATAACTTATATAGAACCTCTCACTCCATGTCAAATTTCCTTGGTACTTTTTCTTTCTGAATCTGTAACTGTATTTATTAGAATGGTTATAGTTTCTTGTAACTAGATTATCAACTGAAATGGAGTAAACACTGGGAGCTTTTATCTGATTTAATAGCTCTGGAGGAAGCAGTTGCTGATTGATTGCTGATTGATTGATTCAGAGTCCAAATAAACGATGTCAGTGCTCAGAGATCGCTTCTCTGAGATCCTCTTTGGTTTTCTCTCACTATTATTGCAAGATGGCAGCTATAACTTCCAAGCATTCTGCTCTCACAAGAAAATATCTAAAGGAAAGAAAGAAGGGGCATTTCCCACTCCCCACTTCTGGCCCTCACTCCCCTTTGTTTATTTGTCAAAGAGGGAAACTTCTCTCAGAACCTCCTCTCTTATTTCTCATTGACTGTGGGACCACATCTCCAAACCAATCAGAGGCAAAGGGGAATAAGATTATCATTATCACGGTTAGATCAGATTCATCATGGTTTATCTCCTAGAATGAGAAAGGGACCCATATTTCCTGGATATATTGTTGCAGAATACATTGTTTAAAGAAAATTGTTTTTTAAAGGTTTAATCATGATTCGCATAAACATATGAAATGAACAGGTGTCAAAGATTTTATCTAACTCATTAATTAAGGAGAGAACTAGAAGTTACAAACAGTTCCAAAGAGAATCCAAAGACCAAAGCAAATATGTAAGTTCATCATGATTTCTGAAATGAATTTATTTAATCAGTGCAAAACTAGCTTCCTCCACTGTGGGGGAGGAAAGTCAACTGAACCTCTAAGGAACAGAATTTATTTGCATATCTAGAGACAAGAAATCCTTGTTTTACCACCAGTTTTCTACAAGTTAACTTCTGTCTCTACAGGGTTGTAAAATAGCTCGAAGACAATGAAAAGCACAAATAACATAAAATCAGATGCCTTGGGAGAGTGAGTTCCCATTAATACCCACTTTTCAACTAAAGACATTTTCTAGTCTTTTGGTCCAAAAAACCTTTCAGCTTTTTCTTTCTTTTTTTTTTTTTAATAGATCTTTATTGGAGTATAACTGCTTCATAATACCATCTTAGTTTCTGTTATACAACAAAGCAAACCAGCCGTATGCATACACATGTCCCCATATCCCCTCCCTCTTGAGCCTCCCTCCCAGCCTCCATATCCCACCCCTCTAGGTCATCGCAAAGCACCGAGCCAATCTCCCTGTGCTATGCTGCTGCTTCCCACCAGCCAACTATTTTATATTTGGTAGTGTATATATGTTGATGCTAGTCTCACTTTGCCCCAGCTTTGCCCTCCCACCCTATGTCATCAAGTCCATTCTCTATGTTTACCTCTGTATTCCTGCCCTGCAGCTAGGTTCATCAGTACCATTTTTTTTTTTTTTTTAGATTCCATATATATGCGTTAGCATACAGTATTTGTTTTTCTCTTTCTGACTTACTTCACTCTGTATGACAGACTCTAGGTCCATCCAACTCACTACAAATAACTCAATTTCATTTCTTTTTATGGCTGAGTAATATTCCATTGTATATATGTGCCACATCTTCTTTATCCATTCATCTATCAATGGACATTTAGTTTGGTTCCATGTCCTGGCTCTTATAAACAGAGCTGCAGTGAACATTGTGGTGCATGTCTCTTTTTGAATTATGGTTTTCTCAGGGTATATGCCCAGTAGTGGGATTGCTGGGTCGTATGGTAGTTCTAATTTTAGTTTTTTAAGGAACCTCCATACGGTTTTCCATAGTGGTTGTATCAATTTACATTCCCACCAACAGTGTAGGAGGGTTCCCTTTTCACCACACCCTCTCCAGCATTTATGGTTTCTAGCTTTTATGATAATGGCCATTCTGACCGGTGTGAGGTGATACCTCATTGTAGTTTTGAATTGCCTTTCTCTAATAATTAGTGACGTCGAGCATCTTTTCATGTGCCTCTTGACCATCTATATGTTTTCTTTGGTGTCTTAATATCTAGTTAGGTCTTCTGCCCATTTTTTAACTGGATTGTTTGTTTTTTTGATATTGAGCTCCATGAGCTGTTTGTATATTTTGGAGATTAATCCTTTGTCTGTTGTTTCATTTGCAAATATTTTCTCCCATTATGAGGGTTGTAGTTTTGTCTTGTTTATGGTTTCCTTTGCTGTGCAAAAGCTTTTAAGTTTCATTAAGTCCCATTTGTTTATTTTTGGTTTTATTTCTGTTACTCTAGAAGGTGGGTCAAAAAAGATCTTGCTGTGGTTTATGTCAAAGAGTGTTTTTCCTATGTTGTCCTCTAAAAGTTTTATAGTGTCTGGTCTTACATTTAAGTATTTCATCCATTTGGAGTTTATTTTTGTGTATGGTGTTAGGTAGTGTTCTAATTTCATTCTTTTACATGTATCTGTCCAGTTTTCCCAGCACCACTTATTGAAGAGGCTGTCTTTTCTCCATTGTAAGTTCTTGCCTCCTTTGTCATAAATTAGGTGCCCATATGTGCATGGGTTTATCTCTGGGCATTCTATCCTGTACCATTGATCTATATTTCTGTTTTTGTGCCAGCAACATACTGTCTTGATTACTGTAGCTTTGTGGTATAGTTTGGAGTTGGGGAGCCTGATTCCTCCAGCTCCGTTTTTCTTTCTCAAGATTACTTTGACTCTTCGGGGTTTTTTGTGTCTCCATACAGATTGTAAGATTTTTTTGTTCTAATTCTGTGAAGAATGCTATTGGTAGTTTGATAGGGATTGCATTGAATCTGTAAATTGCTTTTGGGTAGTATAGTCATTTTCACAATATTAATTCTTCCAATCCAAGAACATGGTATATTTCTCCATCTGTTAATGTCATCTTTGATTTCTTTCATCAGTGTTTTATAGTTTTCTGAGGACAAGTCTTTTGCCTCCTTAGGCAGGTTTATTCCTAGGTATTTTATTCTTTTTGTTGCAGTGGTAAATGGGAGTGTTTCCTTAATTTCTCTTTCTGATTTTTCATTGTTGGTGTATAGGAATGGCAGAGATTTCTGTGCATTAATTTTGTATCCTCCAAACTTAGCAAATTCATTGATTAGTTCCAGTAGTTTTCTGGTGGCATCTTCAGGATTTTCTGTGTATAGTATTATGTCATTAGCAAACAGTGACAGTTTTACTTCTTCTTTTCCAATTTGTATTCCTTTTATTTCTTTTTCTTCTCTGATTGCTGTGGCTCAGACTTCCAAAACTATGTTGAATAAGGATGGTGAGAGTGGAAATCCTTGTCTTGTTCCTGATCTTAGTGGAAATACTTTCAGTTTTTCACCATTGAGTATGATGCTTGCTGTGGGTTTGTCATATGTGGCCTTTATTTTGTTGAGGTAGGTTCCCTCTATGCCCATTTTCTGGAGAGTTTTATCATAAATGGGTGTTGAATTTTGTCAAAAGCTTTTTCTGCATCTATTGAGATGAACATGGTTTTCATTCCTTAATTTGTTAATGTGGTGTATCACATCAGTTGATTTGCATATATTGAAGAATCGTTGCATCCCTGGGATAAATCCCACTTGATCATGGTATATGATCCTTTTAATGTGCTCTTGGGTTCTGCTTGCTAGTATTTTGTTGAGGATTTTTGCATCTATGTTCATCAGTAGTATTGGTCTATAATTTTCTTTTTTTGTGATATCTTTTTCTGTTTTTGGTATCATGGTGATGGTGGCTTCGTAGAATGAATTTGGGAGCGTTTCTCCCTCTGCAGTTTTTGGGAAGAGTTTGAGAAGGATCAATGTTAGCTCTTCTCTAAGTGTTTGATAGAATTAGCCTGTGAAGCCCTCTGGTTTGGGACATTTGTTGGAAGATTTTAAATTACGGTTTCAATTTCATTACTTATGATAGGTCTGTTTATGTTGTCTAATTCTTCCTGGTTCAGTCTTGGAAAATTGTACCTTTCCAAGTATTTGGCCATTTCTTCGTGGTTGTCCATTTTATTGGCATATAGTTGTTTGTAGTAATCGCTTATAATCCTTTGTATTTCTGCAGTGTCAGTTGTGATTTCTCTTTTTTCATTTCTAACTTTATTGATTTGCATCCTCTCCCTTTTTTTCTTGTTGAGTCTGGCTAAGGGTTTATCAATTTTGTTTATCTTCTCAAAGAGGCAGCTTTAATTTTATTGATCTTTGCTATTGTTTTCTTCATTTCTATTTTATTTATTTCTGCTCTAAAGAAATCTTTATGATTTCTTTCCTTCTACTGACTTTAGGTTGTCTTTGTTCTTTCTCTAGTTGTTTTAAGTGTAGGGTTAGATTGTTTGAGATTTTTCTTGTTTCTTGAGGTGAAATTGAATTGCTTTAAACATCCCTCTTAGAACTGCTTTTGCTGCGTCCCATAGGTTTTGGGTTGTCATGTTTTCATTGTCATTTGTTTATGTATTTTTTTAATTTCTTCTTTGATTTCTTCAGCTACCTCTTGGTTATTTAGTAGTGTACTGTTTAGCCTCCATGTATTTGTGTTTTTTACAGTTTTTTTCCTGTAACTGATTTCCAGTCTCATAGTGCTGTGGTCTGAAAAGTTGCTTGATACAATTTCAATTTTCTTAAACTTTCCGAGTCTTGATTTGTGACCCAAGATGTGATCTATCCTGGAGAATGTTCCATGTGCACTTGAGAAGAAAGTGTATTCTGCCACTTCTGGGTGGAATGTTCTATAAATATCAATTAGATATATCTCGTCTATTGTGTCATTTAAAGCTTGTGTTTCCTTATTAATTTTCTGTTTGGATGATCTGTCCATTGGTGTAACTGGGGTGTTAAAGTCCCCTACTATTATTGTGTTACTGTCAATTTCTCCTTTCACGTGTGTTAGCATTTGCCTAATGTATTGATGTGCTCCTATGTTGGATGCATAAACATTATAATTGTTATATCTTCTTCTTGGATTGATCCTGCCTCTCCTGAACTCCCCGGCCTCCCTCCTATGCCCCCAGGAACCCACACAGCCTGGAGGGGGCTTGGAGGGCAGGGTATTGGCCTGGGAGGTCAGCCAGCTTCCCAGGCCCAAGTGTGTGGGGCAGTCGCCCTCTGCTCCTTTCCTGCTCTTCCCAGAGAGTCCCTCCCACCTACCTTTCCTGATCTCCCTGGCCTCAAGGGCACCGATCCTGTGTGGCCTCCACTTCTCCTCCCCCGTCAGTCCCCCTGTGTCCTACTGGTTCACTCTGGGTTTCCTTGCATCTCCTTGGGCATCAGAGTCCTGCACCAGTGGCCGGCAGCCACCCTAGTTGTGGGGAGATGCTAACTTCACATCTTCCCACACCACCATCTTGACTCTGTCCCAGTTTTTTCTTACAGTATGTACCAAATCATATTTTCTTAGCAAGGAATAAAAGGGAAATGACTGTTGGATAGACAACCAACAGTGTCTGCCACAATCCCATTGCTGAGAATTAGGAGAGAAGTAAACATCGTAATTTGCAATGAGACATTGCACTGCTTTACAGGGATCACTTTGGAGGTGAATGGTGAACCAGGAGATACTGGTTGAGGCCAAGAAATCCTGACCATTTGCCCTGAGTCTACGCCTGAGCTTGTAGTGGGGATGGGACAGCAACTTAGCATCTTCACTCCTGAAGAGTCACTAAAATTGCATGTTAAGAACTGTAGCCAGAGGCACTTCTGTCATGAAGGATGAGACTATGAATGATTCCCTTTGGAAGCTGCAGATTTTAATTTTTCTAATGTACATGACCATTTTCTGCTCTCATTCTAACCCCTTCCTTTGTTCTTTCTGCATTTACTGTAAATTGAATTCCAAGGGAATTATACCAGCAATCACATACGATTCATTTCAGTCTGTTGACAGGCAATTTTTCTGTAGTACCCTGCTGGGGATTTGATAGTGAGAGGGGGTGGTGTGAAAATGTGATATCTGGTATTCTTACAGCTTTTGTCCTCAATCTGGTGTTTATGGGCTGCTTTTTTCCTCTGTCTTATACAATTTGGGATACTATATTTTTGTACCTTAATTAGTTTCAAAATTAATAAACCAAATGTTTTATATATTTTTTAAAGTTCCAAACCACATAGTATGCTTGCCAGTACTGTTAGTGGCTCAGTAAACCTGTCTTAGAAAAGAAATCTAGTCAGAATTTTGCTAAATGCTACATTTCACACACATATATTTTGCACTTAGAGTTCTGATTTTGTCTGTGAGTAGTTGCTCCTTGAGAAAGAATTGCTCACATTTTAGAGAAATAACGGTTTTTCACATGGTTACATTGTAACTACATACATGCTCATTCATCATTTCCAAGGCAAAGTCCAATTCTACCTATGAAAACACTGCTTTCTGTAGGCTGATGGCTCTCAAATTTTAATGCCCATCATAATCGTATAGAGGGCTTGTGAAAACACAGATGGCTGGACCCCACACCAGAGTTTCTGATTCAGTAGGTCTGAATGGACCCAAGAACTGGCATTTCTAACAAGTTCCCAGGTGATGCCAATGTTGCTGGAGGGGGGACAGTCATTTGAGAACTTGTGTTCTAGGCCATGTACCTTCAGGTCAGAAAAGATTCTCAGTCCAGGAAGCAGCCATAGATCTATACATGAGAGAAAAGGGAAGTCATTTTGTTATTGCTAGGGAGTATTTTCTTGCCCTTCAAAGGAGGCTATTTGACCTTCCATCATCTTCATTCAGTGAAAATATTGATATGAATAATCCAAAATGGGAGGCCATTAAAAAAAATCATTAGGGCTTCCCTGGTGGCGCAGCGGTTGGGAGTCCGCCTGCCGATGCAGGGGGCGCGGGTTCGTGCCCCGGTCCGGGAAGATCCCACGTGCCATGAAGCAGCTGGGCCCGTGAGCCATGGCCGCTGAGTCTGCGCGTCCAGAGCCTGTACTTCGCAACGGGAGAGGTCACAACAGTGAGAGGCCCGCGTACCGCCAAAAAAAAAAAATTAAAAAAAAATCATTGTATTGGAATCACTGTAGGCCTTCCAGCTAACCGCTGGTGCAGGACAGAGGGAGGAGGAAGAGTCAGAACTGAAGACCAGCAGCACGTAAACCTGAGTACCGTTCTTAGTGTGTCCCAGCTGTACCACTTAGGCTCACCAGTGACTGTCTCTGTACATTTCATTGGTAGACAAAGTTTGTGGACTGTTGGTTGCTAGGGTCCCTTCCAGTCCTCTTCTTTCATTGAATCCAATCCTAATCAGATGTCCAAAGAGTGCCCCAGCCTCATCTGCTGGCGTGGACATCTCGAGCCAAGAAATCTAGCAGGAGAGGGGGGAGTACCTGCCTCCAAGCCCACAGCTATAGTTTTGCCAACCCTCATGGCAGAGAGTAAAGAGGAGAGCCAAGTGGAATTTCCAGGAATTCAAGACTGTGTGACCCAGGTAAAATTGATCTGATTAGCAAGGTGTAAACCTTCCTCTTTGATAGAGCTGTCAGGGGATTACTGATGACTTCAAGCTGCCTGACACTGTTTTATACCCTCTCACAACTGTGTCTTCAGTACTTTTTCAGTACTAAAGCTCCTCAATTAAAGGAAAGGCGCCATCTCCACCTTTTCACTGGAAACTCTTGGGGCTTTCCTAGGAGTGTTTTGGGTAACTAGCAAGCCCACCTCCGCTTAACTGCAGGCATGTTTAAAGTTGCAAAGGAAAAGCAGATTGTTTTTGATTTCACCTCAGAGTCTTAGTCCATCCAAACCTTATGGCAAGTAGAGAGGGGGGCAGAGACCACTGAAAAGGAAAACTACTGCTGCATCTTGTGGTTAGTCACATATGTGTGTATATGTGTCTCCTTTGCAAGACTCTGGGCTTTTAGGTAAAGGGCTGTGCTTTCTCTGTCTTTGCCTCATTAATGAGTTTCTCTGTTGAGAGTACTTGGAACAGAAGTGCTTCATAAGGTTTGCTGAGTAGATAAATACATGGAATGCTGCTTTGTGCATGGAGTTATTTTGTTGGTTTGCATGTTTTTTTCAGAAAATTCTCCAAAATCAAGAAAGTTATTAATGAATGGATAAATAAATGATTTTCATACAAAACAGAAAGTTATGTTGCATGGTCAGAAACTACATTGCCTCAATAACGAGCGACTGAGTGGATGGATGAATAACTTTTTCTATAGAAGTTTCAGTGAGAGTGGGATGGTTTTGTGGCTTGCAGAACTAATATCTGAATTTCTAAGTCTTGATAAACTTTCAGTGGGTCCCAGAAGTAACTATGCAGTAAAAAGTAAATAAGTAAACGGCTTCTACCTGATCTTGAGTCTATGAGTCATACAAATGTTTATTCCTCTTTATTGTTTAATAATAACGATGATGATAATAACCTCAATTAGCTTACCCTAACTGATAGTAACCTCAATTAGCTAACCTCAATTAGGCACTAAGATCCAGACGCTGTGCAAATCTTTGTTGTTGTTGTTGTTTAATACTCATAGCAACCTGAAAAGTAGTTGCTATAATTATCCTCAGAAGGATTATATAACTTAAGGGCATCTAGCTGGTGATGGGTGGAGGAAGGATTATCGTCAAGGAAATCTGACCGCAGTGCTGTGCTTCTCATCCCTGCACTGTGTCAGAAGCATGGATGATAAATGAACCTTTGGAGAAATAGCCTGTGGTAGGTTGAATAATGGCCCCCAAACATTTCTACATCCTACTGCTTGAAACTTGTGAATAAATTACCTTACATGGAAAAAGAGACTTTATAGCTGTAATCAAAGTTAGGACCTTGAGATGAGGAAATTATCCTGGGTTATCCAGATGGGCTTATTGTAATCACAAAAGTCCTTATAAGAGGGCAGACAGGAGGGTCAGAGTAAGACAACACAGTGTTATGACAGAAGCAGGGGATCAAAGCGATATGGGGCCATGAGGCCAGGAATGGAGGCAGCCTGTCGAAGCTGGAAATGGCAAGGAGACTCCCGGAAAGTCACCAGAAGAAATACAGCTCTGCTGACACATTTTGGACTTCTGACCTCTGGAACTGTGAGAGAATAAATTTGTGTTGTTTTAAGCCACTAAGTAGTAACTATTACAAATCTTTATTTTTGGTAATTTGTTAGAGCCGCCATAGGCAACCGATACGCAGCTGACGTAATCTGATGATGGTCACACCCTGCCCTTGGTAGGAAGGTGCTAATACAAGGCTACAAAATCTGCTGTTAACGGCTTCATAGACCTCACTCTACAGAGAAATACTCTGTTGGTTTTGAGGCTCACCAGGTTTGCCTGCTGCTTTATTTATCGGTACATAAATACGTGCCATTTCAGAAAGTGGATGCCATTCCCCAGCATATTCACAGCAATCAAAACAGCAAAACAGACTGAAAATTGCCATAATAGTGCTTTATTCCTGTCCTCATTTTGATTTATAAAATGACATGCTCACAAGATTTGTAAAGATCTCTGCTTCTCGTTGCTTCTTCCCTGCCTTCTAGATCTGTCTTTACACTCTCTGCTAAGAAATTAAGCCCCTTAGCAGGTTTCCCTTCACTGACATATATTGTGAGCTTTGTTTTTCTTACTTTTTAAGTGAGCATATTTTTTCCCCTTTAATTATTTTTTATGACATGTGTTGGGTTAGCAACAAAAGGGAACTTTGAAATGACAAACATAAACATGGGAAATGCAGAGTCTAAATTAATTTCCCCTCTGATTTAGAGGAAAACATGCTTGGTTCCTACTTGAGGTTATCAAAATTATGCAGTAGGGCAAGTAGAATGAAGAGAAGGAAATGAATATCTTTTAGATACCTACTGTATGTTTAATGCTTTATGAATGCTATCATGTATACTTCTCAAAACTTGTAAATACTAGGTATTTCCCCCATTTTTGAAGGAGAGTAAAATAACTGTGCAAGGTCTCACAGCTCTCAAGGATAAAAACCAGATGTTTACTGAGGCCTAGATTACTGGAAACCCCTTCAAGAGCAGGTTTCTGTCCTGTGCTGCCTCCAAGGTGTAGAGTCGCTTTTCGTCATGAGCTACCACCAAGTAGCTTTCTGAGAACTTCCTGATTCCTGGGAACAGGGGAGGGTCCTACTTCTGTTCATGCCCTTTCCCTCCTGTTTGGAAGTTGTCTGCCTTCGGAACCATCGCTCCACTTCTAAGCCTCCTCTTGTCCTCTAAGTTGTGAAAGGTACGCCTGCTCATTGATTCAAATTTTTGCCTTCGTTCTTCCCTCTCACGAGCATGTTATATTTGATAGAGATGGAATGTTTGGCAGAGAAGGCCCTTGTGATAATATCGTGGCAGATCTGGTCCATCCATACCATGCTTCACCCCAGAATATGGTGGTTTCTCACCCACTGGTGAAACAGGATTGTTCCCCTTGGCATCTCTTGCCACTGGTTTCAAACGCTGGTGCCATTACAAATTTATCTGGTAAAGATGGCACTGTTGTAATGTTATCTTATACTGGTATATATAAAGAGACAGAGTATTACTTCGGATAAAAAAGTATAGGGGGATAGAAACAGAATAGTGGGGTTAGGAAAAGTCATAAAAGGGGAACTTTGGGGCTTCCCTGGTGGCACAGTCGTTGAGAGTCCGCCTGCCCATGCAGGGGACACGGGTTCGTGCCCCGGTCCGGGAGGATCCCACATGCCACGGAGCAGCTGGGCCCATGAGCCATGGCCGCTGAGCCTGCGCATCCAGAGCCTGTGCTCCGCAACGGGAGAGACCACGACAGTGAGAGGCCCGCGTACTGCTAAAAAAAAAAAAAAAGATGGGGGGGGGTACTTTGTAGGAAAAAGCAAAACTTCATGATTTCATGTTAAGCAAAGCCAGCAAAGTTCAGACTAAGCACACTGGAGGTATGGCAAATACCCAGTCTCTTGACAAGGATGGGATCTCGTTTTTCCATTGCACTTTGCAGGAATAGATCTCAATGTTGCCTAAAACTAAAATGGAATCCTGCTGAAGACAAGAGAAAGAACATGTGATGGACAGTAGGCTGTCTCAATACAGTGGCTTTTCCCCTTTTGTCCTCCCACCTCCCCCTGATTCACTTTCTGCCCTACTCTGAGTTCTTCAAGCCCGAACCTATGGACCACATCATCTAGACCTCCATGACTTCATCTTCTCATTGGATTTAGCCAGCAAAAGGCACTAGCAGGAGACGTTAGGACGGGAGAAAAGAAAAGTTAGGGAATTTCTTTCTTGTCTGCTTCCTGTTAAATGTCATAGGTATGGTGGTCTACACTCTTCCATTACTATAGATATTGGGCCCTCCTCCATAAATCCATCGCTCATTGGGCACTGTTTCTTTCCTTTACCCCTTTGTATGTAGGAGTAGCAATGACTTTCCACTATTGCTAAGCTTTGGGTGCCTCAACCCCCCTGGTTGGTCACCGTAACATACCGGCTCTAAATGCAAATAGCCCCCTCATTAAAGTCTCTTCAACTCAACCATCTATGTATAAATTCTGTTTCCTGCTGACACCTCAGCTGAGGTACAATCCCCTTTTCAGAGCCTTCTGAATAGAGAATTTTCCTGCAAAAATGATTATTTAGTTTTTCAGTTTTGTCCCAGTACCAGAGCTAGTCATGTTTTTAAATCTTAAGTTCATTTGTTTGCTTGTTTTCCTCTGTAAATGGAGAAATAACCCTGCCTGTTCTGCAGGAAAAAATAAGGAAAAGTAATACTTCTTTAAGAGTGGCATGGGTTCCCCTGGAGGGCCTAATCAGTGCCTCCCTGGAAATAATTTCCATTGTTAATACAGGACCCTGCTGTATGCTCTCTTACCTTAGTGCAAAATCTCTCTGACAGGGGTTTTCCTTGTCATATAACATCAGAGTGACAGTGGGGCTCCACTGTGCTCATTTCTAGGCCCTACAATGTCACTCTTATACTGCACAATACCTTTGTCCCTAAATGTCCCAGATATTTTTAGAAAATTTAACATAGCTATCTGCAATAAGATGTTATAAAGAGTTGGAGTCTTACCTCAACCAGGCAAAAGCCTGATTAAAAAGATCTTGTGCTGGCCCTGAAGGTCAGTATTTATGGCACTATATTATTTATAAATAATGTGAGAATTATTGTGGCAATGAAAGTTGGCGTTCCAAAGAATGGGCATATTAGGGATGGCTAAATTTTGGTGACATTGAGATCATAGGTCACACATGAAGCTTTCTTTCAAACCCGTGGAAAATTACCACCAACTTGACTGAAAAGCTACAGGAAAGTCTTGAAAGACATAAAGAACAGTGGGAAGTTCCTACACACTGTAGGAATAAGGAAGACTAGGTTGACCCAAGGGGCTGGGAGCATCTTATCCAGAGATGAGTAATTCAGCACTTTTTCTCAGTCTCGGAACTGGCAACATTTCTGCCTATCTCTTTCCTCTCCAAATCTGAGTAAAGTCCTGCTCCAGTCAGAATTTCAGAATCTCAAATAGAAATACACAGTTGAAGAAACCCCTGGAAGAAGATGAGATTGGGTACTGTATGTTTCATCCTCCCCAAAGAAAAAATGCTGGGTTAATCATAAATTGGACCTTAGTGTACAAAGCTCTCCTCTCCTCCCATAAAAGATGAGGCAGATCCATGGTACGCTCTTCATGCCACTGCATGGCCAAGGCCCAGACAATTGATAAGTTTAAAGAACAGCTGTGGGAAAATCTTTCTTCTTGAAGGAAAGTTTTAGAACAAAAGAATTCTTGGAATACTCTCAGGAATTATCCCTGTGGAGATATGGTCCACTTGATAGCTGCAGAACACAACCTTATCACCAGACCTATGATTTTTTTTTTTTTTAAGTAGCACTCGTTTGGAAGGACTCTCCTTTATGATGTCCCTATGTCACCCCTTTGCTGATTTAAATGACTCAAACCCAAAGATCAGTTTTCATTCAAAAGCTGAGTTAACAGGTGTTTATTATTCTAGGAATCAAGCCAGTTTTCAAAGTTCAACTCTACTTCTGACTGATTCTGAAACTTCTGAGATGGGAAAGAGCCCAGAAAATGATTTTCAAAACCAGTCTTCTAATCATACTGTCTCTGGCTATGAGCAAGAAATTGATTTAGTTTAAGAAAAATCATTCTTGTGGCATCTGTAATCTGCCAGAAGTGTCTCACTCTGCTGGATGATCTCTTTGCCCAAAAAGCGTCAGAGATTCAAGCAAATTTCTGAGCAATGGGGGAAGCAAAATAAACTTCCAATCCTTTGATAGACTGACATTTCTCTATTTTGTTTTCCCTATGTTTTGGCATTCTAAATGTTTCTTTTCTTTTCTTGGGGTTCATTTCACACAGCGTAAAATTTCTGTAAATATTTTTTTCTTCCTTTAGGGAAAATTCACTCTTCTACAGGTCTGTTAAAGTTCTTAAGCAACCTTCACACTACTAATTATGTAGAGATTATACTGGGGAGGACGTAGATTCAATTTAAGGATGATTACCGTGTAATCTAGAGAGCATAAATAGTAATGTACTTAGTGCAGAAGAGTTTACAAAATGCACAGCCATTGCTTGGCTCTGTGTGCCTGGGGAAAGAATAAGAAACTAAATGTTTGTGATTTATAATTCCTTCATCTCTGTTGGGAGTTGTCTTATATATATTTCTAATCTTTTCCTCATGGGGATGAAAACAATCTTCAGCACTGCATGTTTCTTCTTCCCTGGACTTCCTGTACTCTTCAGGTCAGTTCACACTGCTCAACGCTGGAATTTTAGGACAGCGTGGTGAAGAAGCAGAAGCAAAGCCTCTAGATTTGGTTGGCTGGAAGGAAAGTTGTACCCTGTATTTCTACAAACTGTATTTCTATATGATTTTCATGTTCTACCACACATTTTTGCACTTTGGAAATACAGAAAGCTCTGGTTTCTCAGATTCAGTGTTTGAGGTTTCATTGTTTGAAAATTCGCTTCGTACCCTCCTGTGGTTTCAAATCCCTCCACTCAATTAATAGTGGATTGAAAGGTACTAAGGAAAGGTATTTAAAAATTAGCATTTAATTGCGACTTCTCCCATAATGGAATATGAAGAATTCCAAGGTATTGCAAAGAGAAAGCTAAGTCTCTCAAGTACAGATCAAATTTTTATGGATTTGCCAATCTTAAGAAATCTAAATAGGCTACCTCATCTCGCTCAGATAGGGAGGATATATTACATACTGTATTATTCTTCATTGTGGTGACATTTAGTACATCTTGAATGTGTGGATTATTTCCCCAATTGCTTCACATGTTTATAAACCACATGGACCATAGTTTTCATCTCTACCCCAGTGCTTTACATATGTTCTTGCATACACAAAGCTGACAGAAATCTCTGAAGCCAAATTATAGTTCATTGTAATAATTCAGGAAATGTGCCATCAGTCAAAATAGGCTAGGATCTGCTGCAGCAAAAAATGATCTGAATATATCAGGAGCATATAGCACCCTCATCTTCACCCTGGTAGTCACCCTGGGATTTAAGCAAACAGAGCAGTCTCTATACGGAACATTGCTTATATCATAGCAGGGAAAGTGCGAGATACTTAACCATGTGTTGGCTCTTAGAGCTTCTGCTTCAAGGGGACAAGCACCACTTCTACCTACATTTCATTGGTCAGAGTAAGTCTTATGACTACTCACTGAAGGGAGAGAAAAGGAAATACTAGGAAAACCATAATGGGATCTTCCACAGGAGACATAGGAGTTGGAAAGAAGCTATACTGAGGCATGGCTGAACCTGTATCTATTCTTCCAGCCCCAAGCCAGGTGCTTAGCAGCCATTTTTCACCACTTCTCTGTCTCTCCTAACCTTGGGTATGATTAAATTAATTGGTTAAGGAAAGCTGGTATGTATTTCATGTGATTAATTCCTTGGAAAACAATTGCAGTAGATTGCATTGATTCGTTTCATTTTACATACTTGAAATTAGAGGCTTATGAAGTCTACATGCAAATTTATGCAAAGTGGGATGCAAATTCATAATGCGAGTCATGAGTCCTGGCACTCCCCCCTCCCTCTCGAAAAAGAACTGCACCGCTGAATATGCATGCGCTGCATATGGTACTGCTCTTTTCAAATAGCGACTCAGAGCCAGCAGCCAAATAAATCCCAGTGACATCAACCAAGCAAGAAACAAAAGCTTAAAATCAGTTAGGAACAAAAATGGAGCTCCAAAGTCTCAATATTTTCAGGGTCCACATTTTCAAGCAAGATTTGAGTGAACAAATGCACTGTCCTTCGGATTTCAAGCTCTGTATGGGTAGGGCAGAGGCATGCTGTTGAACAAAAGAGGTACTGGGGGAACCCATTCTGGAATTTCATTCCCTTGATTACTTGCTTCTGGTGATCACTTGGCTGGCTGGATCAAATAAATCTTCATTGCTATGAGCCAGTGCCCATGTGTGCTGACATATTTCCCCCTCATTTATACCCATCAGTGGGGGATTGTGGTTCCAAGGTTCAGACAGAGAGTGATTATTAAGATGGTCTCAAAGAGAGGAACAAATTTTGCACCTGAGTGCTTGCAAGTCAGGCATAGGGAACAGTTAACCACTTGTAGGAATGCCAATTAGAAACAATATCATGACTGGCCTGCAGGTGGTACTCAGATGATTCACGGAGCTCATTCTGGTCTTGTGAGACCCCAATTTTGCTTTGATGCTAAGTATATGTAAAATATTTTGGTGAATGTTTATAAATAAACAGACATGGGGCACAGTCTCATGAGTAGTATTCTAATTAGATGCTAATGAATTCAGCCTTTAAGTCATGTAGTTATTCACTCATTTACCAAATATTTTTTTTACTTATCTTCCAAGCACTGGGCAGGGACCTGGGGGTATAAGAACAAATGACAGGCATCCCCTGCCCTTGAGGAGCACCAACCGACCTACTGAGCTCCTGGAGCTTTGCACCTACTGAGCTCCTGGAGCTTTGCATAGTGTCAGGGACACTGTCTCCGGATGGCTTTTAGAAGTAAATGCTTAAGTCTGTATGACAGTCTCTAGGTCCAATAAAGATGTTAAAAAAAAAAAAAAAAAAAAAGTAAATGCTCGTGAGTCACGGTGAGCAGTATACCAGATGGGAGGAGGGAGCAATGAGATCCTTTGATGTGATGGGACAGCCCTCCATTACAGCAACTGCTTTTATAAAATTCTATTCAGGAAAATATTTCTCAGCCATGGCTTAGGTTTCAAACAACATTTAGTACCACAAAATTTCAGTACAACAAATGTTGTACTGGAGTTTGTCATAATGGGTTTTTGATCTATGAATTTCAAAAATATGCCCAGTGGTTTAGATATTTTACTTATAAAACTCTCCTGTAGCAAAGGGAAAAGGGAAACACAGAGATTGTGTTGGAATCATAAAGTGACCTAGGGGTTAAGGGACCTGTGTCTTCTTTATTTATCCTTAGACTGTGGCCTTCAAAATTATTCAAAATAATTGGCATGCCAGTAACAAATGTGCCAGGGCTCCCCACATGTATCAATGCGAGAGAGTAAAGTCAAGTCGCCATATAGGTTGGGAGGCAGTCTAATGAAAGCAAGTCATCAAAAGATGGCTATTATTAAACAAAGGAATAATAATAATCGTTATAATGGCACCAGATCATATTTATCAAGTGTTTAAGTATGCAGTAAGCCCTGGGATAAGAGCATTTAATTGTTACATCAACTCAACATGCCCATTTTACAGATTAGGACACTGAGGCTCAGACAGGTATGAAAAGGAGCAAGCCTGGTATTCGGTTTGACTGCACCCACAGCCTCTTCTTTCTCTCAGTGTTAGACCTCTGCCTAGGAGAGCCTTCCTCCCTCAGTTGAGACGGGGAGGCTGTCAGAGCAGGAATGTCCATGTTGGCTTGATCTCAGTGAAGGACAGCCTGCGGAATGCTGCTCATGTCTGGCCTGTCAGTGAGCACAACTGATCCAATCCAAGGGCAAAGTGGACTGCTTCTTCTTTTCTTCCTTTGGCTAGAAAAAAATCACAGAAGGAGGAGAATGGAAAGGACCCCTTTCTGGCTCCCCACCTCTTAGCATTTTTCAAGTTTGTGGATACTACATATAGTGGGTTGAATTGTTCAAGTCCTAACCCTGGTACCTGTGACTGTGACCTTATTTGGAAATAGAATCTTGTCTGATATGATTAATTAAGATGAGTTCATACTGGAGTAGAGTGGGCTCTAAATCTAGTGACTAGTATCTTCATAAGAGAAAGCAGATGGAGATTTGAACACAGAGGGAAGAAGGCCATGTGAAAACAGAGGCAGGGATTGTTAATGATGCAAGCTACCAGCTACAGAACAGCAAGGATTGCTGAGGATTCTTCTCTAGAACCTTCAGAGAAAGCATGGCCCTATTGACACCTTGATTTTGAATTTCTACCTTCAGAATTAGGATAGAATAAATTTCTGCTCTTTTAAGCTACCTGGTTTGTGGTACTTTGTTATGGCAACCCTGGGAGGCTAATATACCATATTTCTTGTCTCTTTCCATTATAGCCTATGTTTTTATTATCGTGGCCACTATCTAGCTGAGACCTTTGTCTCCGTCAATTGAACTCTTATGGTGGGCTTTTCTCTAGTCTGGCTACAGAGTATTCTTCCCTTGTACAGTGCATCTTTCCCAGTGCTGCCAGAATCATTTTTCAGAAATCCAGTTCCAATTAAGTCACATCTCTGCTGTTCAAAGTTTTCAGTGATCCCTCAACATACAACACCCACAGCCTGGGACTCAAGCCTCCTCATTAGAAGCCTCTAACTTACCTGCTTACCATTGGGGCCTCCCACTTCTCTATCATCCTGGTCCTGGTGAGCCCACAATAAATACTCACAATTATTATTATTTCTTAAATATGAATTCAGCCCACATGATGGTTCAGCTTTCCCTGCCTGTGAGCCTCATTTTTCCTCTTTGTTGTTTTTCTATCTTTACATACTCCAGCTCCACTACCCTCTCCCTTTTTTTTCCCCTCTGAGGACCATGGTTATCCTTCCTCATGCTTCCCGAATGCCATCTCTTTACAGTCGTTTCCAGTTGTGCTAACTTGGTGATCCCTTTCCTCTATACTCCCATAATTTTTTCCTGAATTCATAGTAATTAACATACACTGAATTCTTCCCATGTACCAGCCACTGTGCTAAGGGTTTAACTTACACAGATTATCATACTTCATCCTGACAACAGTTCTACTCGTTAATTTTATGGGAAAAAATAAGGTTTCGAATTAGTATGTCTCTTGCTGAAGATTCGTAGCTAAGCAGTGGTTTCGCTGGTTTAAGGTGGTTTAAGCGCTGGGCTGTTGAAATCCCAGTCACACGCTCCACACCGCTGCACAATGCCACCTCCGGCTAGCTTCCTGGCTCTGGAGTTATTGTAATGAATCTTCTTATTGTCTCAAGTTCTCTACTAGATTTTGAGCTCCTCAAGGTTGTCTGCATCTAGCTCATATTTGGTTTCTCTGCAGAGCTTAATGTAGTGGGAAGGACTCTGGGTTAGGAGGTAGGACGTGTGAGTTTTAGGCTTGACTCTGCTATGAAGCAATGGTGTAGCTTTGACCAATTGTATCACCTCTGTAGATATCTCTGTGGGCCACTCTGTACATTTCAATGTTTACTATGGCTCAGAGCTCAGGCTCTGTTAGGAGAGCCACATGCATTGATTTCACCGAAATTAATTAAGAGCAGGTCTAGTCACGGTTGAAACCTTGAGACAAACCGGAAGGCAAGGGCCCTTGGATGAAATGTCCATTTGAGTAGTTGTGTTTTGTTTTTGTTTTTGTCCAGAAACATTGCTTAAAGCTTAAAATAAACACTCTCATGTAAGACCCCCTCTAAAACAGGGACAGATTATTTGCCGAAAGCAAGTCTGTTTAATTTTTTTCTATTGTTACTTTAAATCAGATGGGTTTTCTATTTTTAACAAACCTTAATTTATTAAAACAAACACCCAACACATGATGTAAGGCATAAGATTTAACAGTAGATCTTAAGGCCATTTTTAAGGCAGCTAGGGTAGTATTGAGATGTTCGAAGATCATAATTAAAATGAGACACTAAAAACGAAAAGATTTCTCAGCTCTTCAACCATCAAAATATTTGGCATCCCTTTCTTTCCTAGGCCCCAAATAGCCATGTAATCATCGCTCTGTGTTTTACATGCAATTCTACAGCTAAGTACATCATTATTTAGACTCCACAGATTATATGGTAATCAGGGATTTACTGTAAACCCGATTTAATTTCTATGGAATTACTGACTTTAAGGTTGCAAAACAATATTGTTTACAAGGCAGTATAATAGCGCTCAGAATGAATGCTGATTAGAGCTAATAAAGAAAGGAATGCGTAGCTCTCAGGACTAAGCCTAAATAGTTATAGTGATCAATACGGTAATACTGTATTGATACCTGTTGAACACCTACTCTGCAGTCTCCACACAATAAAACTAAGGATATGGACAAAAACCAAAGATCCTTTTATTAAAACATTCAAGAATAATCCCTATAATGGGTCACCTCATACTTTTTTTTTTTCTTGCTTATTCTAACTAATAACACTAATTCTTTGTTTGGGATTTCCATTTTTAATTAATCACCAAAATGCTGAATTCTTGGATAGGTTAGTCTTAGAAGTATCTCTTTGAAACCTAAATGGTGCATAGTCAATCCGCTACACAATAAATTTGCTCTTGCTATACTTTTCTGTGTAACCAGTTAAATGTGTCTGAATTTAGATGCACAGGTGGGAATACGCATGAATAAATGAATACACTCCAACAAACTTTGAGATGTAGTGGACAAGAGGAGGGATACAGTTTAAAGTTCCTTGTGCTTATTGGTCATACTCTTTGGTGAATAAACTTTAATTGTTGCACAGAGGTGAAAAGTAGCCTAAGGGATGAGTCAAGCCGATAGGCCTTGTTTGAGGGTGGAGTAGAAAGTGTTTGGGCAGCATTTATGCAAACACGGCAGTCCAAATAGAACTTTCGCAGACTGTTGAGAAATCCAGACTGTAATTTAAAGAAAAGAAGAAGAGTGGCAGTCTCAAAAAAAGGAGGTGGGGGTGGGAATTCTATGATTTTTTTTTTCTAATCTTCCTTACGATGGGAATTGTATTCAAAAGTATCAAGCTATTAGGAAATGAGACTATATTTTTAATTTAGTAAGGATTTTGTATGGTAGAAAGAAGTTGCCAAGAGGTCAGGAGTGGAAAGGAGGAAGATAAATTAAATCTCTTGGAAACAACTATTCCCTCAAATTTTTTTACTCATCGGGCTAAAATATCCCTGGAAATTAATGCCAACAATAAATTGCACTCCAGGTAGTGAATCAGTTCTAAATCAAAAGTTCCTTGAGGACAGGCATTCTACTGTGTTTTGTTTTATTTTTCCCATGCATTTACTCAACCAATATTTAATGATCTCCTACTGCATGACAAACACTGTCCTAGATGCTGGGGATTTAAAAATCAAAAGACAGATGTGACTCTCCCATCCTTACAGTTTTCAGCCTCATAGAGAAGACAGATAACCAATAAGTTATGTCAAAAAATTGTATAAGTGTTGCTTTCGTTATGATTCTTTTAGTTATAAGAGACAAAGACCAAATTCAAATTGGCTAAATCAAAGAGAATAATTGGCTTACCAATCAAAACAACCCAACTCATTGATCATGGCTAAAAGCAGAGTGTCTGGGACATATATTCTGCCTTGATCTCATTCTTTCAATTATTCTGTAATGGTTCTCTACTCAGGCAGACTTTCTCCTTGTGGTGACAGCATGGCTGCCAGTAGCTCCAACTTTGGATTTATCATCTTAGATCATTCTCTTATCCTTATAGAAAGAGAATTTCTCTTCCCCTGCAGTTTCACAGAAATCTTGGGCTTAATTTGTGTTGTTCAAAATTGGGTCACCTGGGCTTCCCTGGTGGCGCAGTGGTTGAGAGTCCGCCTGACGATGCAGGGGACACGGGTTCGTGCCCCGGTCTGGGAAGATCCCACATGCCGTGGAGCGGCTAGGCCTGTGAGCCATGGCCGCTGAGCCTGCGCGTCCGGAGCCTGTGCTCCACAACAGGAGAGGCCACAACACTGAGAGGCCTGCGGACCGCAAAAAAAAAAAAAAAATTGGGTCACCTGTCCATTTCTGAGCCAGTCATTAGAGTGAACAGCATGCTCAGGCCAAGGTCCACCCTGAGCTAGGGTGTGGGCAGCTCTAATCAAATCACATAATGTGGAAAAAGGAGGGATGGTTTCATAAGGAAAATTTGGATGAATTACTAGAGAAGGGTGGAAAATCTCCCAGGCAGGCAGAAACGATGGACATTTACCACAAATCTTATGATGTTAAAATACAGGGCACTCACTGTGTTCTTACCTCTTCCCCCCATGTACACAGGAAGCATATTTTCAATGGTGGTTATATTAAAATCATTTTAAAAGGCATTTTTGAGCATCTCTTGTGATCTGTGATGTTAACTTTGTGTGTCAGCCTGGCTGTGCTAATGGATGTCCAGATAGCTGGCAAAACATTATTTCTGGGTGTGCCTATGAGGGCGTTTCTGGAAGAGATTAGGATTTGAATCAGAAGACTGAATAAATAAGATCACTGCCTGTTAGAGGAGGTCTTTGAGAGGACATGACGGCAGGTTAATCCAAGAGCTGGACCACAGCAATGAGAGGCTTCTCACCCCCTCCCCTGTCCTTGGAATGTGCATTCCCCCTTGCCTTCCCCAACACTAGAAGCCCCAAAGACATAGCCTTGAGATGTGTTGTTGAGAACGTCTGGACTGTAGATGTGACTGAACCCAGTTAAGGTCTCTATATAAAATTTTAAGATCCTAATGGGTGAGTGCAGAGGTATACTTGTCTCGCAGTCACCCAAGATAGCCTTGTATACAAGGCTGCCACCTATCAACCTGGAGTGGTCTGCATCTTTCTTCAGTCTTTCCTGGCCCTCCATGTACGGGGCCAGTTTGCAAACCAACACCCTCACCAATGTGGGTGAGCATCATCCAACCTGTTGAGGGCCTGAATAGAACAAAAAGGCAGAGGATGGGTGAATTTGCTCTCTGCTTGAGTTGGGACATCCATCTTCTCCTGCCCTGGGACATTGGTTCTCTCTACTCTGCGGCCTTTGAACTTGGACCAGGACTTAACACCATTGGCCTTCAGTTCTCAGGCCTTTGGGTTTGGACTGGAACTACACGCCACTGGTTTTCTTGGGCCTCCAACTTGCAGACTCCATAATCATGTGAGCCAGTCCCTCATAATAAATCTCTTTCTATATATCTATATGTATCCTCTTGATTCTGTTTCTCTGAAAAACTCCAGGTAACACAGAAGATGTTATTTGTGAGATACCAAAGAAATAAAAGCCAAAAGCTTGGGGTCTGTTTTAAGCACAAAATATCAGTATCAACTGCAACAATCTAAGAAGTTCCAACATGTGTAAAGTGATGTATTACATTTTAAATGCTAAGTGCTAAGTAAGGCATGAAGACATTATGCTTTACTATCGTAATTAAAAATAGCAACTATTTTTTGTCCAGTATTTCATGTTTTGAAAACTTTTTTGTGTATATTATCTCAGTTGATTTTAAAGTGATCCCTGTCAGGTTGTTGGGGAATATATTTTCATGACCTGCATTTTCTACAGGAGAAACTGAGGCAGGAAGGGGCACACAAGTCCAAAGTGGAGGTGAACAGATTGAGGGATATGCAATCCCGGCTGTTACTTTTCCTTTTGTATCAAAAGGGCCTGCTCCCAAATGTTCCCTGCAGTGGGCATTCCTGAGTAGTCAGAAAGCACAGCCAAAGTGCCCTGCCACTAAAGGGTTCTTTTTTTTCTTTTGAACGCTCACATTAGTTTAAAAATATGTGTTCAGTTGCTTTCTATTTCATAATATATCTGTACTTCTTTTAATAGTAAAACCTTTTTGCCTCTAACCCTGACTCTGGTTTATTTGTGCCTCAGTATCCCCAGTGCACTTTTTTTTAAAACATCTTTATTGGAGTATAATTGCTTTACAATGTTGTGTTAGTTTCTGTTGTATAACAAAATGAATCAGCTATACGTATACATATATCCCCATATCCTCTCCCTCTTGTGTCTCCCTCCCACCCTCTTTATCCCACCCCTCTAGGTGGTCACAAAGCACCAAGCTGATCTCCCTGTGCTATGTGGCTCCTTCCCACTAGCTATCTATTTTACATTTGGTAGTGTATGTATGTCCATGCCACTCTCTCACTTTGTCCCAGCTTACCCTTCCCCCTCCCCGTGTTCTCAAGTCCATTCTCTACGTCTGTGTCTTTATTCCTCTCCTGCCCCTGGGTTCTTCAGAACCTTTTTTTTTTTTTTTAAGATTCCATATATATGTGTTAGCATACGGTATTTGTTTTTCTCATTCCAACTTACTTCACTCTGTATGACAGACTCTAGGTCCATCCACCTCACTACAAATATCTCAATTTCGTTTCTTTTTATGGCTGAGTAATATTCCATTGTATATATGTGCCACATCTTCTTTATCCATTCATCTGTCAATGGACACTTGGGTTGCTTCCATGTCCTGGCTATTGTAAATAGAGCTGCAGTGAACATTGTGGTACATGTCTCTTTTTGAATTATGGTTTTCTCAGGATATATGCCCAGTATGGGCCTGACACCCAGATGCACAAAGCACAGCACAAGATTGCAGGTACATGGAGACATGTGATGTGATTTCTGGGGGGCAGGAATTGTCATTTTCAGTCTTGAGGAATGTATCTAGCAGAGAAATAGTCTTAGGTCACAAAGTAGCACTCCTTCCTTGTGGACAACAGTGACAAGAGCATAATTCAAGTCCCCTCTCATCCCCAAAAGTCCTTGAAAAATAAGCATAGGCCCAGTGGGAAAAATCTGTGTTTAGCAAGTTTCTACTGTTTTACATGGAACATCCATGCATTTCTTTATATTATTATCACGTTTGCTCCCTTTCACGAAGAAATAAATCACAGAGTATGTTCTACAGGTTTCAAGTTTGCTGAAAACAAACACAATTTCACAGCTTTCCAGAATATTTTATTGTTTAGCAGCTTCCAGGACTTTGTATTCACTAAGTACCTTACAGTTTATTCCTTAATCATCACAGAATCCTTGAAGCAGTTTGGCCTGATATATTGCTGGTTCTGCTTTATGGATGAAGAACATAAAAGGAAGTGATGTTCAAAGTTATACACAAGGACCAAAGTTAGAATTCAGAAGTCTCCATTACAAATATGTTCCATTGAATCTGGCTTCCTTCCTGCATTTCAACCTTGGGTTTTTCTATAACCTCTTTAAGTTAGGTCAAAAGAACAAGTCTCTGCCTGATTCTGCCTGACCTGTATTCTGATATTGTCACTTAATAATCTTGTGACTAAGGGTATGTCATAAAACTCAAACAAGCTTCAGTTTTCTCCCTTGTAAAAAGGGGAAATTAAGCCTATGTTTCAAGTTGTGATTACCTATAACAAATGTAGCAAATGGTCATTGTTGCAATTAAGAATCAACATAATTTCTCCAATTTTCTCATTCTCTTTCTTGTGGTAGATCATCAAACCCTTGAGAACACAGGCTTCCACTTATAAACTGCTTTATCACAGTGGTTCTCAACCATAACTGCACTCAAGAATCAGTTGGGCAACCTTTTGAAATTATCCATTTCTTTTTTTTTCACTCCAGACCAATTAAACAAGAATAAATAAGAGGTGGTCTCAAACATCATACTTTTTAAAATCTCCCCAGATGGATTCTACTATTCTACTATCTCTACTATCATATGAGTGAGAGTGATGACCTAGAGTTGATTTTGATTTCCCTCTATTTTATATACTAGTTAAAAAGTAAGTTACTTATAAACTTTGGCATTTTATCTTTAGCAGTAGTAAATTAATTTGCCGCTGATTGATAGGATAGTCTAACATGTCAGCTCAGTTGGAACCACTGATTCCTGGTTGGGGTAACGAATCCTGGATGGGGTTTGGGAAGAGGTTGGGGGAGGAAGGAGTTGATGCAAATTTGAGTGCCTGGATGCATGGGATGGAATTAATAGAGATGGGGAATGCAGCAAGAACAGGGTTTTGTAATGATGATGTAAGGATGAAGCAGAGAACAGCAGGTATAATCTGCCTTAAACTATATTTAGGAATCCAGACCCTAAAGTCTTCAGAGTATAGATATGAATCGGCACATAGCCTGAGTCTCCTTTATTCATTTAGTCTATTCAGGAAAGCACAGTGGTTAGGAGAATAACTAGAGTCAGACTCTACCATTTCCTAGCTTTGTGATGCTGCACAAGTTACTTAACATTTTTATGCCTCAATTTTTATAACAGTCTAATGGCGAAAATTATATCTGTTTCCTAGGTTACTAGGAGGAAAAAAATGAGTTAATTCTTGCCAAGTGCTTAGAACACTCCCTGGCATATAGTAAGTGCCTAGTTAGTGCTATTATGATTATTTTTTTGAGAAATATTTATTTCATGTTGACCATGCACTATGTACTGTGCTGAGCAAAGCACATTTATTTCCACCCTTAGAACTTAGAGAGGAATCACGAGCTCTAAAATAAGAAATACTGACAGAAGTCATGATTGATCCTGAAGAGGCAAAAATGGGAAGTCTCTCTATTTCTGTACAGGGAGTTCTCTAATGAGTTAATGTATTTAAAGATATACAAACAGTTAATGTGTATAAAGATGCATATGTAGAGGGAGAGACGTGCACATCATAAAGGCAGGTATATAAAGAAAATAGTCAAGGAAGCTAAAGGCCAGAATGATGTGAGAATTGCAAAACTTGCAAAAACAACTGATGGGGTTTTAATGACACTTTCAGAGCAAAACAAGTGACCAAGTAAAATACAAAACAAAAATACCAAAGCCAGACAGAGATGCGACAAGAAAACAAAAATACAGACCAATATGCCTAATGAATAGAGATACAAAAATCCTCAACAAAATATTAGGAAATCAAATCCAGCAATACATTAAGAAGATATTATTCACCACGACTGAGTAAAATTTATCACAGGAATGCAAGTGTAGTTCATGTAAAAAAATCTATCAATGTAATACACTATGAAGGGAGAAAACAAACGCACACAATCATCTCAGTAGACAATGGAGAAGCATTTGAAAAAAATTCAACATGCTTTCGTGATAAAAATACTTAGGAAACTAAGAATAAAAGGTAATTTTCTTAACATGATGAAGAGTATTTATGAACATTCCATAGTTGACATCATACTCAATGGTGAAAGACTGAAAGCTTTTCCCCTAAGGTCAGGAGCAAGACCACTATGTCCACTTTCACCACTGCTCTTCAACATTTCACTGGAAGTTCCAGCAAGGACAGTAAGGCAAGAAAAAGAAATAAAAGACATTCAAATTAGAAAGGAGAAAGTAAAACTTTCTCTATTTTCAGGTGAAATAATTCTATGTATGAAAATCCCAAAGAAGCCACAAAAAACTACTAGAGCAAATAAATGAATTTAGCAAAGTTGTAGGGTAGAAAATCAACATGCACAAAAAGTTGATTGTGTTTCTATACAGCAGCAAGGAACAGTTAAAAAAGGAAATTAAAATAATTCCATTTGCCATAGCATCCAAAATAATAAAATGCCTAGAAATAAATTTAACCAAGGAAGTGTAAAACTTACATAATGAGAACTATAAAACATTGCTGAAAGAAATTAAACAAGACCTAATTAAATGGAAAGACATCCCATATTCATGGATTGAAAGTCATACTATTTTAAAATGGCAGTACTCCCCCAGATAATCTACAGATTCAATGTAATCCATATCAAAATTCCAATGGCCTTTTTTTGCATAAATGGAAAAGCCCATCCTCATATTTATCTGGAATTACAAGGTGTCCCAAATAGCTAAAACAATATTGAAGAAGAAAAAGTTTGAGGACTCAGACTTCTCAATTTCAAAACTTACTGCAAAGCTAAAATAATGTCACACTGGCATAAGGGTAGACATATTTGACCAATGGAATACAGTTACAAGTTGAGAAATAAACCTAAATATCTATGGTCAATTCATTTTTGATATGGGAGCTAAGACCATTCAATAGGGAGACAATAGTCTCTTCAACAAATGGTGCAGGGACAATTGGATAAGCATATGCAAAAGAATGAATTTGGACCCTACCTCACTCCATTTACAAAAATCAACTCAACATGGATCAATGACTTAAATATAAGAGGGAGAGAGGGAGGAACCAGACACATGCTTGTATATAGATAGTGTCAAGTTAATCAGGAGTGGTGAACAGCCAGCCTTCTTCAATTGTAAAGCATAAAATAAACATTTCTTTAAAAGAGAAATGGAAATCAATCGTTGGATATTGCCTGGTTTCTTGAAGTTAGTTCAACTTGTCAAACTCTGGTGAATTACCTCTCAAGGGACCATAAGAATTGTCTGATGTGATTGTGGGATCACTGTTGATCATCTTTCAGAAATCATGGACAATAAGAAAGGTGTTAGCCCAGAGGCGATGGACAACTGTGAAGTTATTCACAAAGGGGAACATGGTCCCTGGATTACAGGTTGCTAAACCAGATGGTGATTCCCAACAGAATTTCCCAGTAGATATTTTATAGGCAGTTTATAAGAGGTGACATGTAGGCCAACCTGGACTCCCTAAGCAGAGCTAACAAGTCAAACCATAATTTACATTTTGTAAATAATTACAGACCAGAAAATTAGGGGAATGCTATAGATATGAGAAAGCTAAATTTATCAAGGCATTAAACAAAGTCTTATCTTGCTGATAAAATGGAAAAAATTGTGGTCTGGCATACTCGTATGGTTAACTAGTTTAATTGCTGGTAGAATAATTGTTAATTTAATTGTTTGTTGAATGTTCAAGGAGTATTGATTAATGGATGGGCACCAATCTAGAAGAAGACCTCAGTGATCACATTCTGGGGCCCTATTCTCTTGCTTATTCCAATTCAGCTACCATTTAAATTTACATCCAAAGAGTATAGAGTTCTAGTAGGAGGCCTCATTGCAAGAATAAAAATAGGGCTTTTAGTTTAGTTTATAAAAAACTATCAGTGCCATTACAAATGGGAAAGATTTAATTTGATAGCCTTTCTTGTGAGATTGCTTTCATTCCTCACATGTTAAGTGAGTGTCCACTATTTGTCAGGCACTCTGCTAGCTGGTCAGCATGTAAAAATGTGGTCACTCCAGGAATCTGTAGCAGACTAGCTACCTCAAAACCCTCCCTGAAATCTTAGTGGTTGGTTTCTTACTCAAGTCCCAGAACAATATGGGTCAACAGAGACACTCTTTCAAGCAAACTTTCAGGGGCCTGGGCTTTACCATCCCTAGAACCTCCACTCTCTCAGCATCTGGCCAGCAGAAAGGTGAAGAGAGAGCATGTGGAGGATCATGCCCCCTCCTGCTTGTCCTGTATCATTCTATGTCGCTTCTAACTACAAGGGAAGCTGGGAAGTATAGTCTCACCGTGTGCCTAGGAGGAAAAGGGAAAATCTGTTTGGGCAACAAACGGCCAATCTCTGCCACAGGGGAAAGACAGACACATAAAACAACATAGTAAATAAAATCGGTATTGGAGATACATAGAAGGTGCTAAAAACAAAACAACAAAACAAACGAACAAATCAAAAAAAAAAAAAAAAAAAAAGAAAAGAAAAACACGATAAAAGGACTACTGAAGCATCCTGTGCCAGAGTAGTCAAAGAAGATGTCCATAAGAGGTGATGCCAGTGATGAGTCTCTGGATGATTTTGAAATAATGGATAGGGGTTAACCAGACAAAGGGGAGAGGGTGTTAAAAGAGACAAACCCAGAAAATGCAAACGAAGGAGAAAGAATGTGGAGGAACTCTGAGCCCAGGAGAACTGGCAGCCTGCCATGGTGTGGGCAGTGGCTCTCTTGGGGCTCATGTAATTCTCAGCATTTGAAAAGAATGGCTGCTTGAATGGGAAGGTGGTATCCTCTTCTGCTCTACAATCCAGTTCACAGAGCTCCTTTTTGGGACAGCCACCAGAAAATGGTCCCTTTTTATGCTACATCTTACCTTATAAAGTGTCACATAACTGCTCCCAAAGCACTTCCCTGTGGGTCACAGTGGCTGCTGTTCAACCAGCCAAAGCAGGGAAGGCAGCTTAACACAAACCCATCATTATGTTCTGTTGAGTAGAGGATTCCAGTTCCCATTCCCCAAGGAGAGGCAGTAGAGATGTAATCTCAGTTGAAGGCCATCGTATCTGTGAGAAAAGTACATCTGAAAGTGGGGAGGTCTACACTTATCTTGGCACCAGGATTTCTATTTTTGGAGAACCTCAGACTGATGACAAACTGAGATGAGACTACCCACAAGCCCTGGAGAACAAGCCAGGGCTCAGGAAGATCTGTCGCAGGCCTAGGACTCTTGGTGGGAAGCACAAAACCAAAAGCCATTCTGATATGCTCACACCGTCAGATAAGAGGAGACCAAGCCAGTGCTGTTCCCACACTAGGGTGGTCTTTGCTAGCAACCAGTACCACTGGGACAGTCTCCCCAGCTCTTGGTTTTAAGGTCATTTCTTGGTCTCCTGCTCTTTGGCACTCAGTTGACTGCTGGATATAAAGACTTTTTAAAAGAACAGATGGCAGGGGCGGGGACCTTCAAGATGGTGGAGGAATAAGACATGGAGATCGCCTTCCTCCACATAAATACATCAGAAATACATCTACACGTGGAACAACTCCTACAGAACACCTACCGAACACTGGCAGAAGACCTCAGACTTCCCCAAAGCTTTGCTTTTACAATTTGTCGTAGGGATCTGTCTCTCTGCCCTTTTTTTTTTTTTTTAAAGTATAGTTTTTAGTGCTTGTTAGCATTGGTGGATTTGTTTTTTGGTTTGGTTGCACTCTTCTTTCTTTCTTTCCTTTTTTTATTACTTTTTTATTTTTAATATTTTTTATTTTTCATTTTAATAACTTTATTTATTTATTTTTCTTTCTTTCTTTCTTTTTCTTTCTACCTTTTCTTCTGAGCCGTGTGGCTGACAGGGTATTGGTGCTCCAGCCAGGTGTCAGCTCTGAACCTCTGAGGTGGGAGAGCTGAGTTCAGGACATTGGTTCACCAGAGAACTCCCAGCCCCATGTAATATCAAATGGTGAAAGCTCTCCAAGAGATCTCCATCTCAACACTAAGACCCAGCTCCACTCAATGACCAGCAAGCTATAGTGCTGGACACCCTTTGCCAAACAACTAACAAGACAGGAACACAACCCCATCTATTAGCAGAGAGGCTGCCTAAAATCATAATAAGTTCACAGACAACCCAAAACACACCACTGGATGTGGTCCTGCCCACCAGAAAGACAAGATCCAGCCTCACCCACCAGAACAGAGGCACCAGTCCCCTTCCCCAGGAAGCCTACACAACCCACTGAACAAACCTTACCCACTGGGGGCAGACACCAAAAACAACAGGAACTATGAACTTGCAGCCTGTGAAAAGGAGACCCCAAACACAGTAAGTTAAGCAAAATGAGAAGACAGAGAAATACTCAGCAGATGATGGAGCAAGGTAAAAACCCAACAGACCAAACAAATGAAGAGGAAATAGGCAGTCTACTTGAAAAAGAATTCAGAGTAATGATAGTAGAGATGATCCAAAATCTTGGAAATAGAATGGACAAAATACAAGAAACGTTTAACAAGGACCTAGAAGAACTAAAGAGCAAACAAACAATGATGAACAACAGAATAAATGAAATAAAAAATTCTCTAGAAGGAATCAATAGCAGAATAACTGAGGCAGAAGAACGGATAAGTGACCTGGAGGATAAAAGAGTGGAACTAACTACCGCAAAGCAGAATAAAGAAAAAAGAATGAAAAGAATTGAGGACAATCTTAGAGACTTCTGGGACAAAATTAAACACACCAACATTTGAATTATAAGGGTCCCAGAAGAAGAGGAGAAAAAGAAAGGGACTGAGAAGATATTTGAAGAGATTATAGTTGAAAACTTCCTTAATATGGGAAAGGAAAAAGTCAATCAAGTCCAGGAAGCACAGAGAGTCCCATACAGGATAAATCCAAGGAGAAACATGCCAAGACACACATTAATCAAACTATCAAAAATTAAATACAAAGAAAAAATATTAAAAGCATCAAGGAAAAAGAAACAAATAATGTACAAGGGAATCCCCATAAGGTTAAGAGCTGATCTTTCAGCAGAAACTGTGCAAATCAGAAGGGAATGGCAGGACATATTTAAAGTGATGAAAGGGAAAAGACTACAATCAAGATTAGTCTACTCAGCAAGGATCTCATTCAGATTCGACGGAGAAATCAAAACCTTTACAGACAAAAAAAAAAGCTAAGAGAATTCAGGACCACCAAACCAGCTTTACAGCAAATGCTAAAGGGACTTCTCTAGGCAGGAAACACAAGGAAAAGACCTATAATAACAAACCCAAAACAATTAAGAAAATGGTAATAGGAACATACATATTGATAACTACCTTTAAAGTAGATGGATTAAATACTCCAACCAAAAGACATAGACATAAAGAAAAAGAATGAAAAGAAATGAAGACAGCCTAAGAGACCTCTGGGACATAATTAAACGCAGCAACATTCACATTATAGGGGGTCCCTGAGGGAGAAGAGAGAGAGAAAGGACCAGAGAAAATATTTGAAGAGATTATAGTAGAAAACATCCCTAATATGGGAAAGGAAATAGCCACTGAAGTCTGGAAGTGCAGAGTCCCAGGCAGGATAAACACAAGCAGAAAAACACTGAGACACATAGTGATCAAATTGACAAAAATTAAAGACAAAGAAAACTTATTGAAAGCAACAAGGGAAAAACGACAAATAACATACAAGGGAACTGCCGTAAGGTGAACAGCTGATTTCTCAGCAGAAAATCTACAAGACTCAAGGGAGTGGCATGATATTTCTAAAGTGATGAAAGGGAAGAACCTACAACCAAGATTACTCTACCAGGCAAGGATCTCATTCAGATTCGATGGAGAAATCAAAAGCTTTACAGACAAGCAAAAGCTAAGAGAATTCAGCACCAACAAACCAGCTCTACAACAAATGCTAAAGGAACTTCTGTAAGTGGGAAACACAAGAGTAGAAAAGGAACTAGAAAAATAAACCCATAACAATTACGAAAATGATAATAGGAACATACATATCGATAATTACCTTAAACGTGAATGGATTAAATGCTCCAATCAAAAGACACAGGCTTGCTGTATGGATACGAAAATAATCTCTGTATACATGCTGTCTACAAGAGATCCACTTCAGACCTAGGGACACATACAGACCGAAAGTGAGTGGATGGAAAAAGCTATTCCATGCAAATGGAAATCAAAAGAAAGCGGGAGTAGCAATACTCATATCAGATGAAATAGACTTTAAAATAATGTTACAAGAAACAAGGAAGGACACTACATAATGATCAAGGGATCAATCCAAGAAGAAGATATAACAATTATAAATATATATGCACCCAACATAGGAGCACCTCAGTACATAAAGCACCTGCTAACACCTATAAAAGAGGAAATCCACAGTAGCACAATAATAGTGGGGGACTTTCACACCCTAGTTACACCAATGGACAGGTCATCCAAATAGAAAATTAATAAGGAAGAAAAAGCTTTAAATGACACAGACCAGATAGATTTAATTGATATTTATAGGACATTCCACCCAAAAACAGCAGATTGCACTTTCTTCTCAAGTGCACATGGAACATTCTTCAGGATAGATCACATCTTGGGTCACAAATCAAGCCTCAGTAAATTTAAGAAAATTGAAATCATATCAGGCATCTTTTCTGACCACAATGCTATGACTTTAGAAATCAATTACAGGGAAAGAAATGTGAGAAACACAAACACATGGAGGCTAAACAATACATTACTAAACAACCAAGAGATCACTGAAGAAATCAAAGAGGAAATAAAAAAATACCTAGAGACAAATGACAATGAAAACATGACAATCCAAAACCTATGGGATGTAACAAGAGCAGTTCTAAGAGGGAAGTTTATAGCAATACAAACTTAATTGTATTTTCTCAAGCAATAAGAAAAATCTCAAACAATCTAACCTTACACCTAAAGGAACTAGAGAAAGAAGAACAAACAAAACCCAAAGTTAGCAGAAGGAAAGAAATCATAAAGATCAGAGCAGATATAAATGAAATAGAAACAAAGAAAACAATAGCAAAGATCAATAAAACTAAAAGCTGGTGCTTTGAGAAGATAAACAAAATTGATAAACCATTAGCCAGACTCATCAAGAAAAAGAGGGAGAAGACTCAAATCAATAAAATTAGAAATGAAAAAGGAGAAGTTACAACAGACACTGCAGAAATACAAAGCATCCTAAGAGACTCCTACAAGCAACTCTATGCCAATAAAATGGACAACCTGGAACAAATGGACAAATGCTTAGAAATGTACAACGTTCCAAGACTGAACCAGGAAGAAATAGAAAATATGAACACACCAATCACAAGTAATGAAATTGAAACTGTGATTAAAAATCTTGCAACAAACAAAAGTCCAGGACGAGATGGCTTCACAGGTGAATTCTGTCAAACATTTAGAGAAGAGCTAACACCCATCCTTCTCAAACTCTTCCAAAAAATTGCAGAGGAAGGAACACTCCCAAACTCATTCTGTGAGGCCACTATCACCCTGATACCAAAACCAGGCAAAGATACTACAAAAAAAGAAAATTACAGACCAGTATCACTGATGAACATAGATGCAAACATCCTCAACAAAATACTAGCGAACACAATCCAACAACACATTAAAAGGATCATACAACATGATCAAGTGGGATTTATCCCAGGGATGCAAGTATTCTTCAATATACACAAATAAATCAATGTGATACACCATGTTAACAAATTGAAGAATAAAAACCATATGATCATCTCAATAGATGTAGAAAAAGCTTTTGACAAAATTCCACACCCATTTATGATAAAATCTCTCCAGAAAGTGGGCATAGAGAGAACCTAGCTCAACATAATAAAGGCCATATATGACAAACCCACAGCAAACATCTTTCCCAATCGTGAAAAACTGAAACCATTTCCTCTAAGATGAGGAACAAGACAAGGATGTCCACTCACCACTATTGTTCAACATAGTTTTGGAAGTCCTAGCCATGGCAATCAGAGAAGAAAAAGAAATAAAAGCAATCCAAATCAGAAAAGAAGAAGTAAAGCTGTCACTGTTTGCGGGTGACATGATACTATACATAGAGGTTCCCAAAGATGCTACAAGAAAACTACTAGAGCTAATCAATGAATTTGGTAATGTAGCAGGATATAAAATTAATGCACAGAAATCTCTTGCCTTCCTGTACACTGATGATGAAAAATCTGAAAGAGAAATTAAGAAAACACTCCCATTTACCATTGCAACAAAAAGAATAAAATAAAACCTACTGAAGAGAAAAGACCTTTAACAGAAAACTATAAGACACTGATGAAAGAAATTAAAGATGATACAAACAGATAGAGTGATATACCATGTTCTTGGATTAGAAGAATCAACATTGTGAAAATGACTATAGTATTCAAAGCAATCTACAGATTCAGTGCAATCCCTTTCAAAATACCAATGGCATTTTTCACGGAACTAGAACAAAAAAGTTCACAATTTGTATGGAAACACAAAAGACCCCGAATAGCCAAAGCAATCTTGAGAAAGAAAAACGGAGCTGGAGGAATCAAATGCTCACACTTCAGACTATACTACAAAGCTACAGTAATCAAGACAGTATGGTACTGGCACAAAAAAAGAAATGTAGGTCAATGGAACAGGATAGAAAGCCCAGAGATAAACCCACACACATATGGTCACCTTATCTTTGATAAAGGAGGCAAGATTGGACAATGGAGAGAAGACAGCCACTTCAATAAGTGGTGCTGGTAAAACTGTACAGCTACATGTAAGAGAATGAAATTAGAACACTCCCTAACACCATACACAGAAATAAACTCAAAATGGATTAAAGACCTAAATGTAAGGCCAGAGACTTTAAAACACTTAGAGGAAAATATAGGCAGGACATTCTATGACATACATTACAGCAAGATCCTTTTTGACCCACCTCCTAGAGGAATGGAAATAAAAACAAAAATAAACAAATGGGACCTAATGAAACTTCAAAGCTTTTGCACAGCAAAGGAAACCATAAACAAGGTGAAAAGACAGTCCTCAGAACGGGAGAAAATATTTTCAAATTAAGCAACTGACAAAGGATTAATTTCCAGAATATACAGGCAGCTCATGCTGCTCAATATCAAAAAAACAAACAACCCAATCCAAAAATGGGCAAAGGAGCTAAATAGACATTTCTCCAAAGAAGATATACAGATTGCCAGCAAACACATGAAAGAACGCTCAACATCACTAATCATTAGAGAAATGCAAATCAAAACTACAATGAGGTATCACCTCACACTGGTCAGTATGGCCATCATCAAAAAATCTACAAACAGTAAATGCCAGAGAGGGTTTGGAGAAAAGGGAACCCTCTTGCACTGTTGGTGGGAATGTAAATTGATACAGCCACTTTGGAGAACAGTATGGAGGTTCCTTAAAAAACTAAAAATAGAACTTCTATATGACTCAGCAGTCCCACTACTGGGCATATACCCTGAGAAAACCATAATTCAAAAAGAGTCATGTACCCCAATGTTCATTGCAGCTCTATTTACAATAGCCAGGACATGGAAGCAACCTAAATGTCCAACGACAGATGAATGGATAAAGAAGATGTGACATATCTATACAATGGAATATTATTCAGCCATAAAAAGAGATGAAATTGAGTTATTTTTAGTGAGGGGATTGGACCTAGAATGTGTCATACAGAGTGAAGTAAGTCAGAAAGAGAAAAACAAATACCATATGCTAACACATATATATGGACTTAAAAAAAAAAAGTTTCTGAAGAACCTGGGGGCAGGACAGGAATAAAGATAGAGGCGTAGAGAATGGACTTGAGTACACGGGGAGGGGGTAGGGTAAGCTGGGATAAAATGAGAGTGGCATGGACATGTATACACTACCAAATGTAAAATAGATAGCTAGTGGGAAGCAGCTGCATAGCACAGGGAGATCTGCTTGGTGCTTTGTGACCACGTAGAGGGGTGGGATAGGGAGGGTGGGAGGGAGACGCCAGAGGGAGGAGATATGGGCATATATGTATACGTATAGCTGATTCACTTTGTTATACAGCAGAAACTAACACACCTTTGTAAAGCAAGTATACGCCAATAAAGATGTTAAAAAAATAAAAATAAAATATATATAGTATTTTTATACAGAATAGGGACTACAAGACTAGATGCTTAAAACACAAAGTGGACATCACATGTGCAGACCTCATCAACGTCTGTGGTCCCGCTTTTTGTTCTTTTGCCCTCACAGGGGAGGCAGAGTGTAGTGGAAAAGGCACACATCTCGATATGAAGGTGATATATGTGCAAATCCAGGTTTTTTAATCCTGTGACTTTGGCCAGGTGGCTGAATTTCTCTCCATTTTGATTTCCTGTCTATAAAATGGCAATGAGAATATCTACCTCATCGTAGCACTAACTGTGAATCCTGATATAACATCCCTGCTTCAGGAGTGGCATACTGTAGGTGCTCCGTGAATATTATTTTGCTCTTTTGTTTTACTCGTAAACCTTCAGCTTCCTCTAATGCACCAATTGTGGGAAACTGCCAAACCGCTGTCTCACTTGCATGTCAGACTCAGTAGATGCCCAAGTGAGGTCATTTCCTTTACTTCTAAACCAGCACTCCCTTTCAACAGCCCTCTGTAAATAGTACCACCATTTTCTCAATTAATTAGAATCACTTTTACTCTCTTTCTTCAATCACCAAGATCTATTGGGTTTTCCTCTCTGGTGTCTGCAACAGCCTCATTACACCTTGTGAATACATACTTTTAAAGTTATGGAAACAAATGTCATAGGAACCACTGAAGTGTTTAGAATAGAATCCTGACCTGGTGAAGTCAGTATTTAAAGATTCTTTTTTCAGTGCACGGCCTTTAGAAGTATGACTTTGAACTGTTAAAGAGATGAGAATCAGATTTGGAAGAGAGAATCAAACAGAAACAAAGCCAGGTAAATGGGGCATAGACAATAAGGAGATTTCCTGTTTTAGTGGAAGTTGAGGGTTTTGATGGGCTTCAGATCAATCTAATGGCTCTGAGATATATTTCAGTAAAGTTGCACCCCACCCTTTGCTCTGAGCCTTTTGCCTACTGAGTTAAGGATCATTAATTTATTTTCATCTTCCACCCCATTTAATATTTAAGAATGCTGAAGCCCAAAGAAGTAACATGACTTGTCCAAAGTTATCTAGCAGGTCAGTCAGTGATGCTTTAGTTGTCCTGAGTCTCCACTCCTCAGAACTTTGTTCTCTGTAAGCCAATCAAAAATAAATTGAGTGTCTCAGACATTAGTACTTTCTGAGTACAGATGCTGACATACCAACATTAGTGCCCAAATTTACATTACTTATATCCCCACTTGAATAATTGCAGGACCTTAGCTGACATCCCCCAGAAGACTCTACTGGTTATTTCTAAGAGAACAAAGGAAAGAGTCAGCTTACAAACATGCAGGGACAATTCCAGTCATGCCTGTGCTAGATTTTGTCAAACTGCCTGCCAGGCATTTCAGGGAATCATGGCCCTTCTGCCACTGCTGGGAGCTGCCTTCCCTCCTGCTGGTTCCCTGGGCTCAGAACTTCTCTGCTGGCCTTCCTGAGCCTTTAGGGTGCTATGGCTGCCCTGAAACCTACAGTGGACCCTGGATGGTGGGGAGAAATTTCAATTTCACACTAGCTTACCTAGGCCCTGAAGCAGTGCTGCTTGTGCCTAAGGTCTTACACATTTTCCAAGAACTTTCAGTTTCTGGCCCTAGTCCCTCCTCCCTCTTTCCCAGTTGAAATAAACAAGCAATCTATCTAATAAGCAAATGCCAGTTCCCCAGGAAGGACAGAGACCATATGTCCCTTCCATTGGCACCACTTCCCCTCCATGCTCTTCAAAACAATCAAACAAATCATTTCCCCTTTTTACCAAATGCATACTTAGGCAGAGGGGTGCTCCCAACTCACACTTGGTGCACGTTTATGGTGCTTGGCTCCAACTCAGACAGAATTCCTTATCATTCGGCAAAGCTTCTGTGTGAAAGCAAAGATGTATATTTGTGGGCTAGTGTTTGTCATTCTTTCTCAATGTGGAGCCCAGTTCCTGCCCTACACATAGTAGAGGCTCAATGAAGACTTACCTTTTAGGAGAGGTCTCCTGGTGGCGACAGGACTTGCAAAGATATGTCATTATCTTTGGTATTTTGATTTCATAGAGACCAATCATGTATACAGTAGCAAAATCATGAGCCTACACTTTGACTAAGAAATCTGTATTTGAGAAGGCCTGTTGGGATGAGCAATCATGTATAGGGGATGTTGTGTGATTTATAAGAAGACGTATATATTTGGTCATTGTCCTGTCCCCACTTCTGGCACAGAGCTCCTAAAATCCTTGGAATTTCCAAAGTGTTAAGAGTGATAAATGTTCCTTTCATTATGTGGATGAAGTGACTTTTAGAAAACACCTAAGCATGGGAGCTAGTTGCCCCCGGAGTCAACCATGTGATTAGACGGTTGGAACTTTCACTTCCCACCCTCTGACCTCTAGGAAGGGGAGAGGGGCTAGACATGGAGTTCAGTCATCAATGACCTATGAGTTAATCAACCATTCTTATGGTTGCAATTGGACTTGGAATTGGCATTCTGAATTCGAGAGGGTCATTGGAGCCCCCAATTTGTAGCTGGTCAGAAGCACAGGTAACAACCTGGGTTTGGGATGACATCTGAAGTGTATGTGTGTTGGGGAGGGGCAGTCTTGTGGGACTGAGCCCTTAACCTGTGAGATCTGATACTATCTCTGGGTAGATAGTATTAGAACTGAGTTGAATTATAGGACACCCAGCTGGTGCCAAGAATTGCTTGTTGTTGCGGGGAACCCCCTCCCCCACGTGGATTGGAATTGAGATCTGAACAATTTTAGACGTGTATCCTTGATACTCAGCTCAGGCAGTACTTCCTCCAGGAAGTCTTCCCTGATCGCCCAGGATGAATTATGTGGTCTCCACAGCATTCCCACTGTTATCTTTGAAATTCAAAAGCTCCCCCTCTGCTTCAAGGATCTTTGCCTTTGTTCTTTCCCTGGCCCTGTGCATGGCTGGTTCCTTCTCATCTTTCAGATTTCAAGTCATATATTCTTTGCAAGGAGAGGCTGGTTTTGGCCATGGTCCTTGGGCAGCAGATTCTGACATGCAGGTGTGTATCCCGAAATCGATTGGGAACACACTTGGGATAATACCTGTAAAGGGGGTGAAGGAAGCCTAACTGGATAGAGGGAGAAGCTGAGCTGTGATGCAGTCACAACAGAAGCCTCAGCCAATCTCACTGGGAGTTCTAGAGCTGGGATGGCCCTTCAGGATTGTACTATATTGAGACAAAGAGGATGGGCCCCTGCACTGCATCAATCAGGCATTGGATGCAGGCTGCTTCTGGGAAGGGGTAGTAAGGTGAGTTGGGCAGCTCCCTTCAGCTGAGGACAGTTCCTAGAGTTGCTCAGCTGTGAGAGCATGGTAGCCAAAATCCCTGAAGCTGGGGGGATGAGAGCTCAGGTCCAGAAGGGGGATCAGAGCATTCACTAGAGAGGCCTTGCCTAACCACGCTGTATCAATTAGCATACCACCCTTGCACACTGTATTCTATCAACTACCCTGTTCATTTCTATTCTGTCATATCACACATTAAAATTAATTTGTCCTTTTGTACATTACCTGCCTTCTCCACTTGGGTAAAGGCACCTCTTGAGGGTAAAGACATTATTTGTCATAGAACAATGTGTAGTTGATACTCAGTAAATACTGGCAGGAAAAAAATGAATGTGTGAACAAATGATGCAGGTTGATAACATAAACTCCATGTCACTTGCTGCAGCAATTAGGATGTCCAAAGTTACTCCACAGAGTGAGGAGTCATTTTATAAAGGGGGTAAGTCTGCAGTATTTGGAAGGAAGAAAAGAACATTAAAATCCCATCCTCATTCTGAAAGTAGAAACAGAATGTGATCTCAAATTGTAATATCAGATGCATTGTAATTTTCAACGAAGCTTTTCAAAAAAAAAGTTAAATGTTTTATTCTAATTAGTAATGAAATGGATGTTTATTGTGGAAAATGTGTAGGGTGAAAACTATAAATAAGAAAATAAAATTCATCTATAGCGTAAACATAGAGAATGATGACTACTATTAGCGTATTCTATGTTCCTTCTTGGTTTTTCTCTATTTGTATTTTCTATATAACTGAGATCATACTGCTGCTACAATTGCATATCTTGCAGTTTTTTCCCTCAACATGATATAAAGTTTTTGAGGTCACTGAAATCCTTTAGACACCTTATTTTTAAAGGTCTATTCTTCTAGTTGCAACATTATTATTTAACCATATCACCATGATTGGATAATTAGATTGTTTCCAATTTTTGTGTGATTATAAACAATTCCAAGTAAACCTTTTAATAACATGATTTATTAAAATTATTCTTTTACATGCCCAGATGATCTAATTTGCAAATCATATGCCTCATTTGTCAGATCAAATCACTCCTTTTCATTAAGGTCTTTTATCAGAAATAATAGAGTAGAACCAATCACTAAGCTAAAAGTAAGAAATCCTGGGCTTCCCTGGTGGCACAGCGGTTGAGAGTCCGCCTGCCGATGCAGGGGACACAGGTTCATGCCCCGGTCCGGGAAGATCCCACACGCCGCGGAGCGGCTGGGATCGTGAGCCATGGCCGCTGAGCCTGCACGTCCGGAGCCTGTGCTCCGCAACGGGAGAGGCCCCAACAGTGAGAGGCCCGTGTACCGGAAACAAAATAAAAAAAAAAAAAGAAATCCTGGGTTCTATCCCAGGTTGGAAGCTTACTAATGATGCAGCTTTGGGAAAGCAGTGTGCTTTCAACACTGAGCCTCAGTTTCTTTGCTTGTAATATGGAATGATTGGGCTAGATCATCTTTAAAAATCTCTTTCAGCTCTAATATCCTGTACTTTTATGACTGCTTCTTATTTCTCTTCAAGAAACAGCTTCATGGGCTCAATTTCAGGCCTCTTTAACATTTTGAGTTACCTACAAATCTCTGATTTCCTGTATTTCTGATTTAACTTCCTTCCTTTTATCCAATTTTGGCTATTCCTTAATCTTCTTATCTGTCTTACTTTTGTTCCTTCTTTCACTGCCATCCATTAAGCTGAGATGAACCCTCTCTTCTTGATCTTTTACCCACTCAGTACCTGATTTTTCTTTAAATCCTTTCTCAACGCTTAATTTTTTTTCCCTGCTAATCCTTTTGATGTTCAGTACTCACAAAGATTGCTCAGCCCTCTACTTTCTCTTTTTCTGCAAAAATAAATGCAAATCAAAAGTTGGGTAAAAGAATGTAAGAAAGTGAAGTTAAATCCAGTAACATGATACAGCACACTCTGGTATTTTAGTATATTGTCTGTAACAATCTATATGTGGTATGGGGTTTAGTGGAGAGGGTGAGGGAAGGGGTCAGTGCTGAAGACTGGCTGAAAGGCCAAAGAATATTTCAGTCAACAAGGTTAATAGAAGCCCATATGCCACATTACTCTTAATCTCATAATAAAAATGATGATAGTAATCAGTAATTGGTAACATTTTAAATTGCCTTTTTATGTTGCAGACATTATACTAAGCATATTGATGTGCCATACCTCCTTAAGTCTTCAGAAACCCCTGTGAGGTAGGAATTACTATTACCCCTGATTTGTTGATAGGGAAACGGATGTATTGAAATCATTTTTCCATATTATAACAAACAAATATACAAGAATTATATCACATCCCTAGAAGGTATTCAGTGTAATGGCAGGCATGGATTATATCATGTGTCAGTTAGAATGTGGCAAATACTCTTCATTTGGGTTTGCCCAAATTCAGAACCTGAGACAAGGACTTTGCGGGTGATTCCAGAAATCAATCGGGAGAGAGGGTGTGAGGAAAATGAGAGAGGGAAGGAGGGGTCGTCGCAATAAGGGCATGTCATGGAGACCACTACTGCAGGCTCCTGGGGAGGGGAATCTGCCTCAGTGTCTCAAGATCAACCCCTAGAATTGTGAAGACTGACATTCTCTCTTTTGTTATACTACCCTTTCTGCAAGTGGGTTTTCAGAAAAATTCTTTTTGGAGTTGTTGATAGGCAAGGTATAACAAACAAAAAGAATGACTCAATCAAATAAGTTTGAGAAACACCACAAGGAAAATAGGAAAGGAAAGGAGAGTGACTCACTTTTCCTTCACTGTGCTTTTCCTTCACTATCCCATGTGATCTTCCCCACAAGGATAGGAAATGCCCAGCATTTCTATTTTATAGGTGAGGAAATTGGGGCTCAGAGGAATTATGTAACCAGGATAGGATCCCCATACACAGGGAAAGAGTAGGTATTGGAACCTAACCCTGCCTGACTTGAGCATCCATCCTCTCTTCTGAATACCCATTGTCTACAGGAGTTAGTGCCCAATGTCATTTTCTTGTGGGGGAAGGTCACTCCCCCTGTCTCTTACATGCTGTCAGACACCTGTCTGCTCAGCCATAGGAATCATGCAGTTTGTTGAAGGTTTGCCCTGCTGGGCAGTTGTCTAGGTCTCATTGGAGCTGAGATGTGGTTGCAGTAAACAGTAAGCCCAGAGGCCAGGTTTTTTTTTTTTTTTCAAGATTAGCATTTTATTTTATTTTTTAATTATTATTTTCTTTGGCCACACCACGTGGCATGTGGGATCTTAGTTCCCTGACCACAGATTGAACCTGTGCCTCCTGCATTGGAAGCATGGAGTCTTAACCACTGGACTGCCAGGGAAGTCACCATAGGCCAGTTTTTTAAAACAGTTTTTGGAAGTTGTCCCAGATGTGGACACTGCATACAAACCTTCTGCACTCCTGCTCTGTGCTGGTTGTCCCCATCTGTTGCTCTCTTCTTTCTGGGGGTAGTCATCTGTCAAATACTGCTTTCTATCGAATCAGTGCTTTCCAAAAACCCAAAGGGAAAGGGAGTTCTGAGTAAATAAGGACAAAATATGTCATATTCCTTTCAAACTAGCGTCCATGTTAAAATTTACCTGATTTATTTTCATTCCCAGATGTAGAGAGGCATGGATGTTTCACAGCTGCTACTCAGATGGCCCAGAAGTACTATTTGGGGCTATAATTTCAATTGCTTCTTGACCAAAACTTGAACTGTGTCTCTGGCTGACCAGAAAACCCCAAATAAACTTGAATTTCAGTCTCTTCTCTTCTGAGAACATAGGCTTTGGAGAAAGATAGACACGATTTCAAATCCTGGCTCTACTTTTGTCCAGCTGTGTAACTTTGGGCAAGTTAATTAAGCTCTCTGCTCTGTCAACATAAAGTGGGGATACAATAGTAATTGTTTCAATAGTAAGTAATTGAAATAGTAATTGATACAATAGTAAGGGTTTCTTTCTGAAGATGAAAGAAGCAATGCATAAAGTATTTAGCTAGTTTCCTGTCACCAGCAGATACTCAACAAGTGTTAGCTTCCCTTCTTTTCTCTCCAACCCCTGTCCTCTTATCCTGATAAAATAGGTAACAGACTAAAAAAAGGTGTGTGTGTTTGTAGACAATAACAATCAACAGCTCTAGATTTTTACTGTGCTAGAGTTGTGGCAGTGCAGTTAGCATGTAACTCCCAGATTAGGAATAAATGACAGTGAAGTAAAAATCCAACCCAGACACTCAGCTCCTGTTTGCTTCTGGGATAGAGCTGTGTGTCTTATTAAATACCAATTACTGTGCTATTCTCTCTCCAGAAAATGATTGGTTGAACTAGGTATCCAGGGAGTTAGAATTGAATAGAGCCAGGAAAACAGCTGTGTTTAGGTGGAGGCAGCAAGTTTCTAGCTCTTGCTGATTCATTTCTCCAGCAGTTTTTACTTAAGAGAACCATCCATAATGCGTGGCTGCAGGACTATATAGAAGGCAAATCGCCCGAACTGTGAGCATTGTAAGCATTGAACATTGACTTTTCCAATTCTGGGAACTGCATGATGATTTTTCTAGCATGAGCATGAGAGAAAAAGAAATGTAGTTATTCAGACAAAAAGAGACATGAGAATGACTGATTTGCTTTTTTAGCATGCCTTCACCATCCTTCCAATAAGAGTTAATTATAATTCACGACTCTACAAACATTTGTTAAACATCTACTATGTGCCAGACACAAGGTCAAGTATTGGATATTCAGAGGGGAGCTAGACTACCATGATCCCTACCCTTCCTGGAGCTTGCAGTCTAGTGGATCCAGTAAACATGTCACTAAAGAAATATATACATATTTTCAATTAGATGAAAATGCTGTGAAGATTGAAAATAGTGGAAACGTGCTTAGAGGTGCCAGCAACCATTTAAGTGGAGCCTACAAGATGAGAAGGATCCAGCCATGTAGAACGCCAAGAGCAGGACACCCTGTCAGAAGCATATGCAAAGTCTCTGGGAGTGCAAAAGCTTGGCTTGTTCTGGAAATGAAAAGGAAGCCAGTGTGGCTAAAGCAAAGCTAGCAAGGGATGGTGGCATGAATGGCAAGTTGGAGATGGAAGCAGGGGCTTGTTGGCCACGTACGGAATGAGGCTTTTATTATAAGGTTAATATGAAACCATTTAAAGTTTTGACTCAGAGGAATGGCATAATCAGATTTACAATTTCAAAAGATCACTCTGGTTGCTTGGTGGGAAGAGGTTTGTGTAGAGAGGACACAAGAAGATTTGTAGCCAGTTAGTAGGCATGTTAACATTCCAGGCATGGAATGATGGTGTGGAGGGGATGCAGGAAAGTGATGATGGTGCAGGTGGAGAGAAGTAGAACAGGGGCTGCTCACTGGAGGCAGAATTGATTTGAGTGGTATCAGAGTGACAAAGAGGATAATCAAGGATAACTAAGTTTGGAACGGTTTAATGGAATGGGTGTGTGTTGATGCCATTTACTGGTTTGGAAAGACTGCAGAAGAAGCAGAAGGACAACCCAAACTTTCTCTGGGCCCCTTGAGAACTTTGTACATATCTTTGTTATGGAGTAAACCGTACTGTGCTTTGGTTTAGTGTCTACCTGACTGCTTTTTCTGCCAGCTTTTTCACCCCGTTGGGTAAGAAGCACAAGGTTGATAGCATGGGCTTTTGAGTCAGAGAGAAACAGGTGTTAGATCTGTGCTCTGTCACTTACTCACTGTGTGACCTTCAGCAGGTTACTTAACCTCACAGAGCCTAGGTTTCCCGCTTTGTAATTAGGCTCTAATAACACCTATCTCAAGGGTTGATGGATTAAATGAGATAAATTATATAATGTGTCCATTGCTTAGTATGGAATCAGTGAATGTTAGCTATTGTTAGCTATCACTGGACTCTTGGTCCATAATAGAAACTAAGTATTTATGGAATAAACAAATGAATGGGCTAGAAGCCATTTAGATGCTTACTGAAAAAATAAATTAGATCTGGATTATAATCTTAAATCTATGATTATCCAACTAATTACTGTTGGTTTTAACTTACCTGGGTTAAGCCTGAACTCAGTTTCCTGATCTGTAAAATGAAGCAGAGTGGTATGAGGGAAGGGTAGTTGTATGTTAGACTACACAGTTTCTTAAAAAGCTTCTAAATTTAAACTTCCCGTAATATTCTTAGTTCTTTGTTTTACCTATTTAGTCAACTATTAAAGGGTGCCTAATAATTCATTACATGCTTATCTGCTTTCTCAGTTGATACGGTATCAACGGCAGTTGATAGGCCAGATGATATGATTCTTGCCTTAACAGATGAGAAAGCTGATGTTAAATGACACGTCCATGGTCAGTACTTGAATTCAGACCTCATGACACAGACTATAATCAGTTTTCCACTATGGCTCACTGCTTCTCAGACTAGATAGTAGCCCTCATATGCAAACAGGAAGAATTCATTTCTAAGAGCCTATACTATTTTTGAAAACAACAATTTAAAAATGTTGGGCCATCCTAGGCTTAGTATTCATTCTAGAAAAAATTCAAACGGAGTTTCAGAGCTATGAGATATCCAATAGACCAGTAAGACTTCCAGTATGCACTTGCTTAGATGTTCTTGTCTCTTTTAGGTTAACCAAGGGAAATATAATGTGAGCCCCACATGTAATTTAAAATTTTCTAGTAGCCATACTAAAAAGTTAAAAAGAAATAGATGAAATTAATTTTATTATCATATTTTATTTAATCACATACTTCCAAAATACTATAATTTCAATATGTAACCAATTTAAACATTTTTGAGATATTTTACAATTTTTTTTTCATTCTGAGTCTTCTAAGTCTAAAAATCCAATGTCTATTTTACACTTATAGCACAGTTCAATTCAGCCTGACCTCATTTCAAATACTCAATAATCACATGTGGCTCTTGGCTACCGTGTTGGACAGCACAGGTAATACAACTAGTACAATTGCCCAATCACCAGTCAAACCTTTAAATGGTTTCATGTCACCCTTACAATAAAAGCTACCTCTGTACAGGGCCAACCAGTCCCTGCTTTTCTCTCCACCTTCCCATTCATGTCACTTTCCCTTGCTCACTTGGTACTTCCCTGAGGACAAATACTCAGATCATAGAATGGTGTCACGGAGAATGGTTGGGCTGTGTGGGACATCAATTAACATGGCTGTATTCTTTAAAAAGACCAGTCCAGCTAGTTAAATTTGGTATTCCACTAGAAATGGATTATACTAACCCATTCTATCTCAAGTTAAGTTACCGGAAAAAGATCTTAATTCAGGAAATCTTCAGAACATTAGGACCAGAACACTCTATGTAGTAATTCTCAATATATATACCTCCCTGCAAAAAGACCCATAAACACACTCATGTATATATGCTTGTATATACATAGAAAACATCTGAAATAATTTTCTAAGAAACTGGTCTCAGTACTGACTTTGGAAAAGAGAAGTGAGGTAGATTGGAAGAAAGAATTATGTTTTTTACATATGTTTTTATAGTGTTTGATTTTTTTACCAGAATTTTCAACAAAAATTGTTTTTTCAATCAAAATTATTATGATACAATAAAATTACACTTTTAGTAAAAATAACTATCAAACGAAAAGACAACATGCATCAGAGAGGAAGAAAATTCCGTTGGTCTTTTGCTTTTTATTTTTCTCAGTAGGGCCCTTTCTTCAGCCAGAAAGTTAGAAATTGCAGTGACATGTTATCCAAGGTTATAATCAATGTATAAACCCAACAAGGGTTCAACCATATCACTGCAGCATCAGAGGCAGACACAGTCTGTTGAAAAGTTCCTGTGAATTTGATGGGATTTGTAGCCCTACATCACCCATGGGCTCAGGCTGTCAAGCAACCAGAGAAAATCAATAAAGGCTCCTTACTTGTGCTCAGAATTGCAGGGCATGTTTGATGTGTTACCAGCCACCTGTCCTAAACCACATTCTGGAAGATTGTGATCATGTCATTGCACTGTTCTAGATCGATCAAATCCTTTCTTTTTGGAGGTGACATAGTTTGTGTAGTATTTATTTCCCAAAGGGAATAATTCACTGAACACTAGTTCCGGGAGTTACTCTTTTTAAAAAATTAGTGAAAGTTTCTGCTTACTATATTACCTTCTTGGAAAATGACAATCAACCTCAACATATTAATGACTCAGAGAAGTCCTGTAGTAAAGAAACCTTTTGATGTTGTTTAATTCAGTATTTGCCAAGCTAGTGTGATCAAGCAACTTCTGGTTTCTTTGGGACATGTTTAATTGACACGTAAGCATACTTTGGAAACCTCTGGTATAGTCAGAAGTGGACCTCACTTATTGTTTATGTGATCTTGGTCAAGTGACTTGATTTTCTTAAGCTTTCTTTATAAAATGGGGATAATAATATATGAGGACTACTTAATTTAATGAAATAATTTATGAAGGAAGGATCTTCATAATGGCCACACATAAAAGAGGCACTTAGGAGCTCAACCAACATTAATACTTTTCTGCTGTCCTCCCCTTCCCTGTTCCTCTGTTATTAGATAAACTCTCATAGAAAGAATATGATCTATAGAAAATAATATTGTAAAGCATATTAGAAAGTAAGAAACTTAGAAACTTATGACACGCTTGTCCAGTAAGGCTAAAACTTGAAGGGGTGCAGATGAAATGGAAAATGAGAGTGGCCTAAAAAACGTGAACGACCCTTGTGTGTGTTACTTTAATCAGGTTTTCAGCACAAAAAATATTTCAGTCTGTAGATAGTCTTTAAGTAGGATTTCTCCAATTTTCTGCTTTTTTTTAACTGAAAAGAACCTTACAAATTAGAAATTCCTAAACTAAATATAAGAATATGAATTTTATAGGGTCCTGGATTAAGTTTCACTCACTTGAACTTAAGTATTTTATAGAAGGTCCACTTATGAGTGTGATGAATAATAGCATAATAGCCTAGATTCCCAACAATGTTTCCAATCTAAATTACCAAACATTGTCCTATTGTTTAATACATATCCCCCTTTTAGAAGTGAAGTAATATATGTATATTTTGGATTTAAACATAAGTTTAAGAGACACATGTAGTTTTGTTTTAAAAAAACAAATACGTGATATCAGTTGGGGTAACTGCTCCTTGATCTAAATAAGATCAAGTCATGACCCCACTGTGCATCCTGTGGAAGATCCAGTGCCATCAGTAAGTGTGTCTGTGAATTCCCAGCAGGCTTTGCATTTCATGGCCACCTGCAGCTCCAAGTCTTGCTTCTGCTGACATAGTTCAGTTTACACATTTGCCTGTCATCCCAAATGAGCTGTCCCCCAGACTCACTGTATCAACCCAGATGTAGAACTCAGTCCCTTTACTTGATGTTCAAACACAAACAACAAATATAAATGCAAAACAAACAAACAAAAACCAAAAAAATTCATTATAAGGATTTTATGGGTATAAAAGAATATTTAAGTAAAAGAAGGAGATTTACATTTAAGAATCATAAGCAATATAAAAATTAAATAGTAAGCATTCCTTTCTTAAAATCTTGTGGCCATTTCTGCAAAATAGGGCTTTGGGGTCCCTCCATATGGCTGAACTCTGATCTCGCACACTTTACTTTCTCATTTTCTCTATTACCTCTCCTGAGGAACAAAGGAGAAAAAAAATCCTTATTCCCCCCCCCCCCACCAAATAACCCGAATTAGGTGATGTCCTTATTGTTCAAGCAATCAATAAATCTCTATTGCCATTTGCCCTACTTAAAGGAGCCCATGTGAGAAGCAACTCCAATTGGAAACCAACCCCCGTGATTGCAGCATTTGTCCCTTAGATGTTCATTTTCAACTTGGGGTTCATATTCGAACCCGTTGTCCGTGACACGTCAACATGGAAGCTCTGTCTGTACCAAGGCAGTTCTTAGTTTGGAGGATAACTATTTATTTAACATGTCCCCCAGGGCTCTTCACATTGAATTTTATAGGAGCTACATAGCTTATATTTTAGTCTAGACAATCCTAAATTTACTTTTCCAACTTGGTGAAAGTTTATCCAATTATTTTAATAGGATATAGACACCATTGGAAACTTAATTATATGTATACATGAATATATGTATGTGTATATGAATAATCAATAGATGTGCTAACTACTATAATTTAAACCATGGTTATTTAGTTTTCTTGCATCATTTTTGTGTTCATATTTATACAAACTTATTTTTCTGACATCATAAGGAAATGAGGTATTTATTATTGCCAAATAATTAATGCTCCTCTTTGATAAGAAGTGACAAAATTTTATTAAAACATTCTCAAATTATTTCTACAGTATATGTGTCTCTCACGGAATACAATGATCATATTGTAGTAAGTTGGGATGAAAACAAGGGGAGATGGTGGGGGGAGACATACCACTGGAGAAATTTTTTTTTTTTTTTTTTTTGCGGTACGCGGGCCTTTCACCGTTGTGGCCTCTCCCGCTGCGGAGCACAGGCTCCGGATGCGCAGGCTCAGCGGCCATGGCTCACGGGCCCAGCTGCTCCGCGGCATGTGGGATCTTCCCGGACCGGGGCACAAACCCGTGTCCCCTGCATCGGCAGGCGGACCCTCAACCACTGCACCACCAGGGAAGCCCACCACTGGAGGAATTTTATAGAGCAGCATTATTCAAAATTGCAGTTGGGGAGTCATTTTGGTGAGTCTCTAGCAATAATGAAATAGAATGGAATAGAGTGTAATCGACAAAAAAAGGAGTATATTACATATTATATGATTAAGTACTTTCCTGTGAAGTTTTGTTTGTTAGGTGTTTGTGTGTGTGTGTGTGTGTGTGTGTGTGCGTGCACGTGCACCCTTGGATGCAATGTAAAATGCATTTCTTACTGTGAGTCACAGTCAAAAGATGTTTGAAAGTCATTAATATAGAGGCCAAGCTGCACTGGGGCAGCATATGAATGTGACCACCACAGTACAGAGTGTGGTCCTCACTCTTGCAAGTAGGAGATGGAATTTTCTTTGCACATTGATCCTTAACTTAATCCTGTTTCCTGAAAAAAAAAAAAAAGTGTAAGATCAGGCTCAAGTTGAGGGTTGTATGAATCAGACCTGGTATCTCTCTGTTGGGCCAGCCACAGTGGGCTTTGAAATTGGACCACCATGGTTCAAATCCTGGCTCCACCACTTAATAGTAGCGTGACCTTGGGCAAGATGCTTAACCTCTCCAACTCTTGAATTCCTCGCCTGTAAAGTAGAGATAACAGTTTTTCTTATTCCCAAGGGTTACTGTGAGGGATATATGAGATCATTTATTAAACTTTTAACATAAAGCCTTCACATAGTAAACTATGTTAACTATTACAATAATTATTCTACTTTCCACAAACAGTTATAGTAAATATGAACATTGGTCCTTACTCTGTGTGTGTGTGTGTGTGTGTGTATGTGTGTGTGTGTGTGTGTGTAGGATTAAAGGGGTGGTGATCTTACTTATGATAGAAAAAGTCATAAAATTTACCAGCAAACCACTGCCTGTGGCACTTACCATATTTTGCCGTTGTCTTTCCAACATCTGTCTTCTCCCTTCAAGCACTGTGAGCTTTAGTGGGGGAGACAGACAGCAGATGAATAATGGAAAAAAGAAGAAAAGACAGGTTAAAAGTAGGGATTTTAATCTCTTACATCAAATACTCTGTCCATGAAATGCATGAAATCAAAGGATCAATGAAAAGTCGCCTGCATATTCTTTCTGCTTGGAATAGACCGTTTGAAGAAATAAGTACATATGCATTTTGACAGCTGTCTTAAGAGGATAGGTACATTCTTTCCCATTGCGTATTGCCACTTTGGCATCCAATGCCGTCAGGGAGATCCCTGTTAAAACTAACCTAAGCAAATAAAGTGTACTTCCTCTCACGCTGACTAAAGTTAAGATTAAGTCCAGATAATCTTCATCTTTAAAAAATTCTCTCTATTAAAATAAGGACCATTATATGCTCACTTTAAATCATTTCCCTAATCTTATTAACTTTCCCCTACTGAGCTAATTTTCAACTTCATTAAATTATGACTCGCTCCTTAATTAATACCAAAAAAATGTTAATGCAGAAGTGATTTTAGGAATCTTAAACCACCATCGTTAATAGAGAAAAAAATAAGACTCAGAGAAATGAAAAAAAATATTGCCAAGATTATACAACTGGCTGTCAGCAGAGCTTATATCACAATCCATGCTTCTTGAAAACTCAATTTGGAGTTATTCCCCCTTATCTACTTTCATTTTAGGACTGTAGTAGTTAGAAGAACTAAGGAAACATTACTTTAAACCAGTATTTTCTATGAAATACTTGCTTTCTGAAGGCACCATATTGCCTTGCTCTCCGGGCAGAGCTAGGGTGCTTTGAGTCTCCCTGGAGTTTTCCTATATGAACAGTGGTGCTCCCAGTGCCTTTTTCTGTTTGTTGTCTGTCCTGCTGATTCATTTTGATTTCAGCTTCATGTTTTGTGTAGCTCGCATGGTTCTACTCTAGCCAGCAGGTTCTGCTTTCAACATTCTGGAAATAATAAAAATGCAAGAATAATCTTAAGGGGATTGTGCTGGGGGTTAGTAAAGGGAAGGGTGAGCTGTGATGGCAGAACTAAATGCAGATGTTGAAAATGCAGCTGGATGGAGAGTGTCAGGTCACATACAGTGCACAATGGCACACACATATACGCAGGCACATAGACACATTCTCATTGCCCCGCAGGGTAGTGGTTGTCCTGTGGCAGGCATTGTGCACGCAGAGGTCAACTGAGACATGTTTATGTGTGTGGCTGGAGTAGAGTAGCAAAAGGCAGAGACTAAGAGGATGGTAGCTGGGTACACAATTTTTTTGTAATACTTAAGGCAAAGGTTTGGGAAGTGCAATGACCAAGAGGGTAGCAGAGGATGGAGAGTAGACAAGGCAGCAGGTATGCTTGAGCATGACTGCCTCTGTTCTAAGTATACATACCTACATACATATTTTTTTCTCTCTCATCTATTTATGAGTCATTTTTCTTCCTCTCCTCTTTTTTAAAATCCATAATTATTTATAAATTTAATATATGGAATGTTTGTTAATTTAAACCTTATCGAGTATTATTATTATAGGAGACACGTTACCTCTACCCCAGAACGTTGTAAAAACTATAAAAGATGTCACAGCCTCCCTATGATGTCACAGGAAAAGGAGACATTTACTGAGGGTGTATTTTCTGTAAGGTTTTAACATATGAAATTGCCAATATTCAACTTTTTTTGAACTATAATAACGACAGTATCACGTTGTCTTCCTTTTACTTGTCCAGGGTTAGTGGGAAAGAGATAACACATGAAGTTGCTGTGTGCGGAGCCATTTAAGATTGACTTTTATTGTCTGCCTTCCAGAATATGTGTGCACAGTAGGTAATATAGGGCTTTGGAATCTGACAGGCTTTATTTTCAATCCAGGTGTTTTCACTATTTTCTTTGTGATCTTGAGCTCATTTTATAGCTTCTCTAAGCGTTAATTTTTTTCACTTATAAGATGGGGATTGCAATAGAACTAAATGTATTTGTTCTCTCTTGATGGATAACAGATTCTCCCAGAACTTAGCGAGTTAAAAAACATGACCATTTATTATCTCATAGTTGCTGTGAATCAGGAATTCCGGAGCTGCATAGCTGGATGGCTCTGGTTCAGGATCTCTCCTGAGGTTGCAGTCAAGATGTCGGCTGCAGCTTCAACCATCTACAGGCTAGGCTGGGGCTAGAGGATCTATTCACTTGCGTGATGATGAGTTGGTGTGGCTGTTAGCAGGAGGTCTCAGTTCTCCGCCATGTGGACTCCTCTGTAGGGCTTAAGTGTCCTCACAACATGGCAGCTAGCTTCCTCCAGAGTGAGTAATACGAGAGAGAGCAACATATTTTATGACAGTCTCAAAAGTCACGCATCATCTATTCCACAATATCCTATTGGTTACATAGGTTAGCCCTGTTCAGTGTGAGGGCTACAGAAGAGTGTTATTACCAGGAGTCAAGGATCACTACAGGCCATCTTGATGGCTCACTACCACACCAACTAAGCTGATGTACATAAGTATTTAGCTTGGCATGTATCAAGTACATTTGGAGCCCTAATTAAGTGTTAACAATTATTATTGTTATTAATTTGTTGAAAGTAATTTAAAAGTTAAGGCGTAATTTCTGTTCAAAATTTGGAAATTGCAAAAAAATCACAGAGAAGAAATTTTAAATAAATAGAAACACCCACTTCTCCCTTGTTTCTACCTTTCTCACCCAGAATAGTACATATAAAATAAGACATGCAATGATGTTTGTCAAAATAAAATATCAGAATCCTTGTAGCTGCTATTTGAAAAAAATTTTACTAACTGCAAACTTTCAGTATGCTACAGTATAATCTCACATGTAGTCTACATGGTTCTTTTGATATTATAAATAAGTAAGAAAGAGATTAAGTAAATTCAGTTCAGTATGGTAAATGCTCTTCAGTGTTCTAAAAGTTCAAAAATTTCTCCTGTTCTTCTGAATACAATTACTGTTTGGTTTAAAAGACATCTTTTGATTTTCAAGTGACAGAAATCAACTAAGTCTATTTTAAGAGAACAGGGAATGTTAAAGCTCACACAAATTGTTAAGTCAGAGAGCAGTATATGAGCATAGCCAGATCCAGGGGTTCAAATGATATCATCAGGTCATTCCCTATCTTGCCTGTTTTCTCCCATGTGGGGAGCAAGGTGATACCATCATCCTCACACCAACACCTTTATAGCATAGCAGTAAAATGGAAAGAAGACCTTTCCTTCCCAGCACCCATTCATCAGTCCCAAGTCACATGCTCACTATTGAGCCAATCACTGTAGTTAGGGAGATGAGCATTCTGACTGGCCAGCCTGGTTGACGCACCTACCTGAGATAACAATGATGATGGTGGTGGTGAGTGCTAGTCACTGGGGTGGAGTTAGGGGGCACTATAATTTTTATTTCCACCAGCTCAGCAAACGGACCAGAAGAAAGTGGTGGGAAAGTGTGTAGAGAAAGGAAAAATTATACCTACCATAGTCTACTATGAGTAGAATTTATGATAGACACAATCTATAAAATGAATTAGAAAGAAACGTGCAGAATAACTGTGTTTCCTAATCATATACAAGGAGACCTGAGAGGTATTGTGGGTTTGGTTCCAGAGCACCGCAGCAAAGTGAGCCATACAAATTTTTTGGTTTCCCAGTGCATATAAAAGTTATGTTTACAGTATACTGCAGTCTATTAAGTGTGCGATAGCATCATGTCTAAAAAATGGACGTACCTTAAGTAAAAAATACTTTATTGCTTAAAAATACTAACCATCATCTAAGCCTTCCTTGAGTCAAAATCTTTTTGCAATAGTAGCATCAAAGATCGCTAATCACAGATCACCATAACAAATAATAATAATAAAGATGGAAATATTGGGAGAATTACCAAAATGTGACACAGAGCCATACAAAAGTTAGTTTTTCAATAACCCATGATACGAAAGTATAAGCTCTAGAAGTATAGAAAGTTGTACAAGAACCTTGTGAAGATTGTACAGACTAATAGTTTTAAATTAGGTTAAGAGAAATTGGTTCAGGGATTATTTATTGCTGATAGACTGTGGACATGCAAAGGAAGGGAATCTTCAGCCTCCAATCTCTCAACTTTGCATATGTCTGTCTTATCTGAAGGGATCTTCCATGAGTTTTTCTTTGAAGGGAAGGTTCTGTTACTAAAAAACTAGTTTGGAAAACTGATGTCATGTAAAAGAGGATTCTAGAGTCTTAGAATCTATATATATTCATACATCCATTAGTCATTCAACAAACATTTGTTTAGTGCCCACAGTGGTGGACAAACAATAAAAAAAAAAAAAAATACATTGCTCTTAGAGCCAAGAATTTAGTATATATTTGTTGCTGTCTTAGGGTTATTTTAAGCTCAGACCAGAAACACCCCAAATCCACTAACATTTGACAGTTATTTAGTAAGTTTCTATTACATGCAAGGTAGTAGGTAGAGCAATGTCACAGGTGGGTGCTGAGAATGCAAAGACGAATAACAGTCTCTGCTCTCAGAAAATCACAAATCAGTACTTTGCTTCTAGGTCTCAAGGATGGTGGACTTTTGACCTCCTCTTATGTTTATGCTCTCAGTGAGGGAGGAAATATGAAGTGAGTGTTATCTTCCATATTTCTCATTTCTCCTCTTCAACAACAACAAAAAAATTCCTTCTGTAAGGTTTAAGGAATCTCTGTGAAGAAAAATGACAGCAATACAATAGCTCTTGGGTGGCTAAATCACAACTCATGGACTATTTGTAGATCCCAAGAGGACTGTTCAGTATCAACATCATTCCTAATGGTGGAACAATATTTCAAATGCAAAGCCTTCTTGGAGAGAAAACCACATGTTTTTATTTATAACATCTGTACTTTAATGCACAGTTCTTAGAACAGTTTCTTAAAGTGTGGATCACCTATGTTAGAATCACATAGGAAACTTGTTGAAAACACAGATTTCTGCCCCCACCTCAGACCTTCATAATGAGAATCAACAGACTCTAGAATTCAACAATTTAAACAAGGACTCTAGGTGAGTCTTAGACACAGTGAAGTTTCAGAAACAATACTTTAAAAAACTTAAGTTATTGTATAACATATCGAATGAGTAGCCAATTGTACCCTGGAATATATTCATTCATTGTGTTATGATTATACAACTTTAATAAACTCCATTAAAACAACAACAACTCACCAGTATACCATTAATTAAAGCCATTATGGCCTGGTAGTTATTAAGGGTTTCTCTCCACACATCAGTTTTCCATTCTAACCCAAATCAAAGTGACTGTTGGTTTGGTAACTGAGAACCCTTGTTTTCCCTTGCCACAGTGATCTAGGTATGCAATAAAGTTAACAAAAGAATAGCCCTCTGGCTGTACACCCAGCAATCCCATCCTCAGATTCCTCCCGAGGCATCTAGGAAGTCCATATGTGCTCTCACGTCGTCCCTAGATGGCCTCATCTCCTTTCTTGCTCTTCAGGTTTGCAATAATATTGCTCTGACACCATCACTGGCATGTCCAATACCTCATCCAGGATGCTGTTATTCTGCTCCCAACTTTCCAAATCCAGGAGCTCACTCTGGTCCTGCTTTTATACGTCCAGTTCCAACAGGCTACCCTGCCAGTGAGGAGTACTTGCTTCATAACCCTGTATCACCCTCTGCATCCAACGCTTAAAATGGGTCTACCTTTACTCTCAGTGTCTTGCCAGAGAGTGGAGTGATGTGATTCTTAACTGGTTACTTCTTCCTGTGCACAGAAGTTGATCAGAAGTCATTTATGGTAGGGTTTAGGAGGTTGGGTAGGGAGATGATAACATTCAAATTAATCATTTTTTCTTACAAAGGTTCTTCAACCTCCTATCAATTTTGCTGACCTTAATATTCTCCCTTGTAGGCTGAGGTTCTTTTTTTCCGTAGGACGTTTCAGTAGGATGCTTTCATTGGGTTAACAGACCATCAAGGACACAAGGTTTTCTGTCTTCTGTAGCTTGTTGGCTTGTCCTCACACTGGTTTACCCCCTGGTCACAGGATGGCCACAGTAGTGCCAGGCATCAACTATAGACTCAGTAATCAAAAGAAGAGGGTCCATCCCTTCCTGAGGAAACCTCTCTGACAAAATTCCCAGCAAGTTATCTCTTAATCTCATGGACTAGAACTGGGTTACATACCCACCCTTAAACCAATCACAAGGGGAAACAGGTTAAACTTGTGGATTTTTTTCCTTAGAATATTCAGTATTTCCTCCCTGAAAGCTAGACACATGAATAAAGTTGGGCTGTTATTAGTTGAGAAGAAAAGAGGCGGGTTTGGGATAGGCAACCAAGAGCCTCTACTGAAAGATGATGAAAAAGCTCTGGAAGAACAATGGAGTTTTTAATAACCTAACCTCCAGCATGTTGGCAACCCCTAGATTTCCACTCTGGAACCCCAGAATAGGCAGAAGCACATCTTAGACCTTGGCTTGCCATAATAGGGAGATTTTTGATTTTTCACTAGTTATCCATGATCTAGTGTCTGATTTCTCAGTTCGTTTCTAGCTGCCTCCTGGTTTGTTTGGTTGTTTTCTGGGTTTTTTTTAAGAACTTACAGTGCTTTTCAGGTAGATATAAATATAATGTAGGTTTAATAATGAGACAAGGGAATTCCCTGGCAGTCCAGTGGTTAGAACTCAATGCTCTCACTGCCAGGGGCCTGGATTCGATCCCTGGTAAGGGAACTAGGATCCTGCAAGCAGCATGGCATGGCCAAAATAAATAAAATAAAATAAATAAAACAAAATAAATAATTTTTTTTAAAAAATAAATTAATTAATAATTATAAAGATAATGAAACAATTGAGATTAAATAAAACACTGAAGTGTGATATCTTCCATGGTTTACCAATCATTTTAGTTCTGTTGATCAGAACTCTCTTACTTTTCACAAACAGCCAGTCACTTCAAAAGTGTAAGTAACATGAACCACCGAGCATAGCCTCACTTCAAATGAAAACTGCCAAGGGGACACCCTCTGCCTCAGTCCTGAAGGGGAGATGTGTCCAAAAAGTTAACAGAGGGAGGAAGGAGGGAACAAATCCTCCAAATCTCTCAAAGAGCAACTGCAACTAACCATTAAAGTTAATTAGAACAAAGTGTCAGAAACAGAACTCTGAAAATTTCATTGATGTTTACTCTAAAACCCACTTTCCCCAAAGCTTCCATGTGCTTCTTTATTTGGTTTTCTTTCTAGGACCTGTGCTCAGAGCAGCAGATGTGGGAGCAAAAATGAAATCAGAAGGACTTTGGTATTCTGGAGTAAATTGCTCTCCACTGCATCAGTGTGAGAGAACAGATTGTAGCTAGGATAAGAGCAGTGTAAACAATTTTAAGTGTGCAATAGCACACAGCATCGATTTAAACGACCTGGTAACTCAGCACCATCCCAGGCAATTATTCCCTAAGCAGGATTTATGTCGTGTGTTGTCAAAAAGCAGTCCAAACCTTGGACACTGATACACGTTTAGATATATGTTTAGAAGTTGCTCTTCTCAATTGGAAAAGACCTTTGGATTGCTTTGTTATTAAAAGCAGAAAGGCCCTTTTCTCTTTCTTCTTCCTTAAATTTAATAACCCTCAGTGGTGTTAGGGAATAGTTTATCTTTTCCCTGTCTTTTAGGTATTTTGAAGATACACATACAGATTGATTTGAAAAATATCTGAAAGGATGACAGCATTTATCATAACTTTTATTTACATATGTGTAATATATGAATAAAAGTTTTAAAAGTCTTACACTTCTATTTCAGATGATAGCCTTCATATACATCTAAAACTATTCCTGGGCTTTTGGTGAAGCTGCAGAAGAAATTAAAATATTTTAGGTCCCCCCCCCACAACATTTCTTTCTGGGGAAGCAGCAGCAAAACTTGGATTCACATAAAGAACCGCATGTTAATGTCATAGCCTCAGGTTGGGTAAATGCCAAGGAGCACATCATAGTAATGAACCTTCCATTGACAACTCAGTCAGCCTTTTGACTTCACATTTTATGGCTCCCCACTTGCCTGACATTACAGTTGGAATGCTGAGCACAGTGGTTTGCACATGCTAATCTCAGGTGCTCAGATGCATTGGTATGCTTTCAGTTTGGAGCAATACGCCTCATGAACCTGAGGTTTAAACTTGGCTGTAATTTTGGCAGCAGAGCTGCCAGTCAAGAGCTGATCTAACCCTTTCATTTGCTGTTCTTTTCTCTCACTTATAACTTGCCAAAGCAGAACCAGATCTCTGGGACTCAGGTGGGATTCTGAGCTAATGTACAGAACCTATACATGTAGTATATATCATAGTATAAGAAATAGAAAGCTGGATTCTAAAGCTTGCGTCTGTAGCTTCTGCAACTGTTGTTGTTCAGTGTTACTTAATACCCTTGGCTTGGTTTATCCGTCTCATGAGCAAGGCTCCTTCAAACGCATCTCCATCTTATTTTGCTAATTGAGATGAGATAAACTTATTTCTCTCTCTCATTCTTCCTTCTTCATGGGAATTAGACATATTAAAATCAGGAGAGCAAAAGAAGGAATTTGGTAGTGCAGATCAAATGAGGAAAGAAACAGAAACTCTAGCTGTGCAAAGAAGAGATTATTTTGCCAGTATAAAACTGTTCTACTGTCTTACCAATCCTCCACTTGAAGCTTTCCAAGTACTGATCCCTTTGTACAGCCCCCCACACAAATAATTGTTAACTTGGGCCAGAGACTTGAGAAAAAGAGGTAGCCCACAGGGAGAAATGCAGTAGGGTCATAGACCTTCCTTGGCCATGGCGGAAGAGGTCTGCTTTCCTAGCGAACCTGAGGGTAAAAGTTGGAGGCAATGGACAAAAAACCATTTGTACATCTTCTGTATTTTATGTGAATGCTCGACTACAAGTAAGGGTGTTTAAAAATGAACTGTACTGCCCCTCTCATCCATCTAAAGAATAGTACTGGCGTTACTCTAAATTGACTCCAAGCTTCCTCATGCTGAATGGAAGCCAAAAAAGGTTTGCCAGCATGAACATTATGAAAGAGCTCTGTCTATCTCTGTACCTTAAACATACAGATCAATTTCTGCATGAAAGTATTTCATTATTTCAGTCCATGCATTCAATAGATGAAGCTCAGATAATGAATGATTTGTCAACATCCACAGGATGTGTTGGAACAGGTCATCAGAATCAGATTGCTCATTTGATTATAATACACTGTCTGGGAAGTACCTACTAATTAGGACCTCAAACAGAACAATCTGGGGACGTCCTTGCCTATATGGCTGCTTATGTAAAGCTCTCTGGAGATAGGAAGGCTGGCCCAAGCCTCTGGACCAAAATCAGATTAGCAAAATCTGATTTTAGCAAAATCAGAGTCTTTGCACCTATTGCATTAGCTATACTCATTTATGTTCCATAGACAGATAAACTCTAGGGAATGAGAAGTTTCATCAGAAGAAAATTTGAGAGACAATCCTTAAAAGCTTTGGTAGAGATGCTATGAGGTCCAGCTCATTGCCTCCCACACTGCTGTTTTCTGCCACAGTTTTTCTGTGCATAACAAATCAAGATCATAACCAAAAAATAAAGCAAGGAATCATGGGCTTTTAAAGCTAGTGGAGATCTTATAGATCATCTTATTGAAACATTTATTTTATAGAAAAGAAGCAGGCCCCTAGCCTGCATGCTTTCATTCATTGACAATTTTTCGTTTAGCCTTTACTGAATGGCTGGCACTGGTCTAGTTACTAGGAATGTAAAGTTGTAAACAGAACACTCTAAGTTTCTGTCCTTATCGCACTTATATTCAATTGAGGAGTGACGAAGTGTGGGTATGTGTTTGAGCAAAATGTCAGAGAGTGATGGGAGCTAGGAAGAGAAACGAAGCACAGTAAAGAAACTGAGCGATAGGATTAAAAGTGGGAGCTCTTTTGGATCTGATGCAAAGCACTCTGAGGGAGTTTGAGCAGACACCTGATTGATGCAAGGGACAAGATATTTGACTATCTTAGGGGAGGATTTCCAGGCAGAGAGAACAGTAAGTGCAGAGACTCTGAGCTAAGAGGATGTAATATGTATTTGAGAGACAGCAGGAAGTATGTTTGGAAGAGCAAGAGGGAGAGTTTGTGAAGTGAGATCACACAAATATCCAGGGTTAATCATATAAGGCCTTGAAGGCCAAGCTAAGAAGCTTAGAATCTATTCTGTGTGCGATAGCACAAGATTGGCGATGGCTGGTTTTCAGGAAAGAGGGTGACATGATCCAGTTTACATTTGAACTGGTCATGCTGGCTGCTATGTGGAGTGAAACTGTAGTGTGTACAAGACGGGAAGCAGAAAAACCAGTCAGGAGAGGATTATAGTAGTCCAGGCAACAGTGGGGGATGACTGAGGCAGAGTGCCACGTGGTCAGGTTTTAGGAATATTCTGAAGATAGAGCTAACAAGATTTGCTGAGGGGTTGGGTGCGTTAAAAAATAAACTGAGGCATATTAAAAATTTTATGAGTTTATCTGAGCAAAAATCAATTTGAACTTGGCAACACCAAACCAAAAGTGGTTAGGAGGGCTCCTGGACAGAAGCTAGGGGGAAGATTTAATGGGGAAAAAGTCCAGGAGCAAAGAAAGGAAGTTATTGGATTGGCTATAGCTTAAAGCCTAGTTGGCTGCTTGTGATTGGCTGTCCTTAGTGTTTTGATTTCATAACCTTGAGGCATTTACAGGCTTATGTTTTGGTTTGCCTACTAGGCTGCCAAGACCTTAGAGCCACCTCAGTCTAATGGCCTCCTTGTTTTATTAATTTAACAAGTATGAAGCGTAGGAGAAAGAAAAATGTCAAAGGTGATTTCTAGGTTTTTGACATGAGCCCCTGGGAGAATGGAGATACCACTTTTAAAATGGAACAAAGAGATGAAGCAGATTTGGAATATGAGAGGAGAAATCAAGAGTTTCTTGATTTGGGTTTTGGATGGGTTAAATTCAAGACACCCATTAGTCATCCCAACAGCAATGTCAAGAGACAATTGAATATATGAGTCTGGAGGTCAGGAAGATTTGGGGTCTAGAGATGTAAATTTGAAAATCATTATCATTGGCTTATTTAAGATTCCCCTTGGCAGATCTGAGACTTCAGCCTAAATTTCTGCCTCCTTCTTTGTTCCATATCTGACCGTATCTAGATGACTTATTAAAACAAAACAGACTTGGCAAAAATCAGCATGCTTTTCAAGTACTGTTTTAATTTTAAAAATATGTATCTTACATGAAATAACCATAACATGAAATATATATGCATATAACATACATTCAAGGAAATAAGACTAAATTCAGTAGGAGAAAATCCTGAATATAAAAGAGACCTTATAGTAAATTTTATTTATTTATTTACTTTTTTCATCAAAACACTATTTTATTAGAGGCCATGAATCCAGAAAGAAAAATAAGCTTATACAATTATTTGTATTGTTATCTCTTCAATGGAATAGAAATTTTCTGTAAGTTTTCAGAAAGCACCACTCTAATTTTTTTTACATCTTTATTGGAGTATAAGTGCTTTACAGTGTTGTGCTAGTTTCTGCTGTACAACAAAGTGTATCAGCTACATGCATACATATATCCCCATATCCCCTCCCTCTTGAGCCTCCCTCCCACCCTCCCTATCCCAGCCCTCTAGGTCGTCACAAAGCATTGAGTTGATCTCCCTGTGCTATGCAGCAGCTTCCCACAAACCATCCATTTTACATTTGGTAGTGTGTATATGTCATTGCTACTCTCTCACTTCGTCCTAGCTTCCCCTTCCCCTCTGTGTCCTCAAGTCTGTTCTCTACATCTGCATCTTTATTCCTGCCCTGCAACTAGGTTCATCAGTACCTTTTTTCTTAGATTCCATATATGTGTGCTAGCATACGGCATTTGTTTTTCTCTCTCTGACTTACTTCACTCTGTATGACAGACTCTAGGTCCATCCAACTCACTACAAATAACTCAATTTAGTTTCTTTTTATGGCTGAGTAATATTCCATTGTATATATGTGCTGCATCTTCTTTATCCATTCGTCTGTTGATGGACATTTAGGTTGTTTCCATCTCCTGGCTCTTGTAAATAGGGCTGCAATGAACATTGTCGTATGTGACTCTTTTTGAATTATGGCTTTCTCAGGGTATATGCCCAGTAGTGGGATTGCTGGGTCATATGGTAGTTCTATTTTTAGTTTTTTAAGGAACCTCCATACTGTTTTCCAGAATCCTTCGAATCAGAAGATAAACCAACAGGGTGTGCTCCTTCCTTTTCTCAATAGCTCACATGCTGTTCTATGATTCCTCTAACCTGTGACTTGAAATATGGCAGCTGTTTTGGGGAGGATTCTGTTCGGCATCCAGGCTGTTTAGGAGCATAGGCTCTCCTCGTCTTAACAGTTGGAGTCAAATGGAATCCCACCTGGGCTCATGGACCACTATATATTCCAGGTGTCCCTTAGTGGCATTTTACTTACTCTACAAAGCCATATGTGAACTTGAGACCAGTTAACACTGTTATCATTTCTCAGGAACTCAACTATATCGCAGGGTTCAAGTTGGCTAAGGCACTCCAGCTGACATTCTCCTTCTCTATTTGGATGTACGTCCCTTATAGTAATTTTTAAAAATCAGCTCTCAAGAAATGTTATCAATGTTAACTGGTCTCAAGTTCACATATGGCTTTGTAGAGTAAGTAAAATGCCACTAAGGGACACCTGGAATATATAGTGGCCCATGAGCCCAGGTGGGATTCCATTTGACTCCAGTTGTTAAGACGAGGAGAGCCTATGCTCCTAAACAGCCCTCCCAGAAAGAGCTGCCCTATCTCAAGTCGCAGGTCAGAGGAAAGGGGAGAGGAATCATAGAACAGCGCGTGAGCTGTTGGGAGAAGGAAGGAGCTCACCCTGATGGTTTGTCTTCTGATTCGAAGGATTCAAAGCTGAAAGTCCTATTTAACAAGATTATCTACAGGCTTACCTAGTTTTAATGCACTTCAGATACTGCGTTTTTACAAATTGCATGTTTGTGGCAACCCGGCATGGAGCAAATCTATGGGCGTTGTTTTTCCAACAGTATTTGCTCACTTCATCTCTCTGTCACATTTTGGTAATTCTGCAATATTTCAAACTTTTTCATTATTATTATATTTGTTATGGTGATCTGTGTTTAGTGATCCTTGAAGTTACTATTGCAAAAAGATGATTATTTGCAGAAGGCTCAGATAATGGTTAGAAATTTTTAGCAATAAAGTATTATTTAATCATGGTATGTACTTTTTAGACACAATGCTATTGTACATCTAATAGACTACAGTATAGTATAAACATAACTTTTATATGCAGTGGGAAACCAAAAAATTTGTGTGACTCACTTTGTTGCAGTGGTATAGAACCAAACCCGCCGTATCTCCTAGGTATGCCTGTATTAGCAAGTTCCAAGAAGTCATGATATTTATTCAGGAATCAGTATCACAGTGGTGTTTTTGAAGAGCTAAACTGGTGACAGAGGAGAATGTCTAATATTGCACAGAAATGGGATAACTTGGGAGATCTTGGATTCAGGATGTGTAGCAGCACCACTAGAGGGGTAACTCCCTTTTCTGAGTTGCACTGCCTATTTTTGAAAAATTAGAAGTGGGAGGAGAGCCGTGGGTAACACTGGGAGAGTATTATGTGCAGTTTCAAAGACTTATACGTATCCACTAATTTTATTTGATCTGCATGAAAAAGTCGCAAGATGGGCGAGACAGGCGAGAACATCCCTGTTTTCCAGATGAGGAAGCGAGGCAGTCACTAAGTGGTAGAGAAAGGGTTCAGTGAGGGAGAATCATTTAGCACTCATGTCAAGGAAAAGCATGTCAGTCCTACAACTGACTTGGTAAAATAAGCGTCAAGCATGGCAGAAAGCCGAAACTGCTGTCAATTGCCCTCCTCCCCCTCAGCCATGGATATTTTTAAACCAAGTAATAAAACAAACCAGCAGCTGGCACTTTCGGAGAGCCAACCCTGGGGCCCCCTCAGAAGAAAACGTTTTCCAAATAGACTTTGTGATTTGTATTCTTTTATTTTTCATTTGCTATTTACTTTAAAGTTACATTTCTAACTAAGGGAAACATTTTTAAATAAAAAATTGGAACGGGGCTTCCCTGGTGGCGCAGTGGTTGAGAGTCCGCCTGCCTATGCAGGGGACACGGGTTCGTGCCCCGGTCCGGAGCGGCTGGGCCCGTGAGCCATGGCCGCTGAGCCTGCGCGTCCGGAGCCTGTGCTCCACAACGGGAGAGGCCACAACAGTGAGAGGCCCGCGTACAGCAAAAAAAAAAAAAAAAAAAAAAAGAAAAAAAATTGGAACGAACTGAGCCAAATTGCAAACACAAACCTGCCTGGAACAGTGTGCATGTTAAAAAAAAATTTTTTTTTTGAAGTCTGCCTTCTTGGCATCTGCACGATGTGACCCCAAACACCCAGTCCCTCAGACACTAGTGTAGCAGCCACTTCCCCATATCCAGACCCTGAGTCCTCAGTCAGCTGACGAGAGGAGTGGTGACTCATTATTTATACTATTAAATATTTATACACTTATACTATTTAAAAACAAAATATACTAATAAAAACAATATTGGTGATCATTTCTTGACGTCCTAGTACATCACAGTCATTAACACGCGGTCAGTCCCCACAAAAGCTGGGGAGTATGACTATTCATATTTTAAAATCAGGAAGCCGAGGCTCAGAGAATGTAGATTGTCTAGGGACAAACAGCTTCCAACTGGCTGATTCTAAAGCAAACGTTTCGTCTGCATTGCCCCTGTCCCTCGGGCTTCTAAAGGCAGGGTCCCTGCACTTACATCCGAGGGAGACAAATTGAATTTCCATTGCTTTAGAAGGCACAACCTAAGTTGCTCCCTACCAGAAAGACACCTGGGTTAATATAGACATATCTCCTTGAATTCTTAGAGAACCAGTGTGGAAGGAGCATCCTGAAAAAGTTCCAAAGACCTGAGCTCACATGACCCATCTGCTTCTTACTGGTGATTTCACAACCCCTCGACTCCCCAAACCACCTCCATTACTTCCATCTGTAAAATGTGAACTCTGGGAGATGCCCTGCCCATTCTCTTTCCTTGCTGTAGACCCAAGTGTGTAAATTAATGAAAGTGCCTGTCAATTGGAAAACTCCCTACCTGTGAGGTTAGTGTGATTTTTTTTTTCTCATTTAAAAAAGAATGTTGCCAAAATTTTAAGTATCCCTATATTCAGCCATGGTAAAACCTACTCGAGGAGTTTACTTACCTCCCCCCTCACTCCTAATAACTGTACAGCAAAGGAAACTGTAATGAGATTGTGTAGCAGAAGCCACAGAGAGGGGATCACGTGTTCACTAACTCATGGGGAGGGGCTGATTCTGCTGCTGCCGCCAACATGTGCCAGTGTGTCTCTCAGCTTGCTCTCTTGGTAACAGGTGTTCACAGGGTGGTGAGGGTGGAAAGCAGGCTTCCCCCCAACGTTGCCTGTCTTTTAATTGTCAAGGGTTTTGACAGGCGTTTTGCAGTTCTCTGGGTAGCCCTTCTTCTTGACATGTGTCTGCTTTATTCATCCTCCTGGTGGGTGGCACACAGGTCAAAAGTTTGTCCCATTGGTGATTGGGCTTTGCTCTGGGTAACATATCAGACTTGATTTCTGTGCCAGTTTAAGAAGATCTAAAATATCCCTTTTCCTTGCTCTCATGCATCCAGTGTGTAAACTTTCCTTATATCACAGTCACTTTTTAAAGTGTCTGTCTCTCCCAGTCGACTCTCAACTTTTTTGATCAGGGACCCTGCAATATTCCTAACACACCTAGCAGTGCCTGACATACAACAAAGGCTAATAAATACATATTGGACTGAACTTCAATACAATGCATCCAGGGTACCTGAAAATGGTAATTCCCCTGAAGGAAATGAGGCCAGATCTCTTCTAGCTATCGAAACCATTTTGGTGATAACATGACCAGAATCTAGGGCTTTCACCAATGCTGGTTCCTAGTCCCAGGCTTAATGGCTATTTCTGTAGTTGGCTATTATAGTGATGAAGTTACCTATTGGGTTTTATTGTGTCTACTCAGCTTCATATATAGGTAGACACCATTAAAAAATGCATATATATATATGTATATATAATTTTGTACCTCCAGGTACAGGACAGAATGTGCATTTTTTATTGGTCTGCTTTGCCTACTCACTGATGGCATCTTTTCCTTTGCTGAAGTGCATCGTTATTCTAGACACAGCCTGCATAACACAACATGTTTAATTTAATTCACGTCACTAAATCAGTATTATGCAGGGTGAAACTGAAGGAGGGATTTTCCTATTTGGGTTCTTGGGACATAGAAAGGAACTACACATACACAGACATCACCACCACCACCACCACCAAGCCCAGTCCTTCCTTGACTTCCCATATTTCTTTTGACTGCCTAGGCAGTTCTGCCAGCTAGGAGAGGGCAATCACATTTCATGCTTCAGGGCATGATCTGATCACAAGAGGGTCAGGAAGGACCTCTCCCCTCCCTTGTAGAATTGTTCGGTTGGCCAGATGCACTAATTGGGGTGAGGGGTTGCTAAACTCCTGTGAAGCATCAGGCATTTGCAGCTGCGGGATTCTCGGGAGTGAGCTTGCAGGAGCAATGGTCTGATCTTCAGTGGCACCTTCACGGGATCACTGCAGGGAGTGCTATTTCACTTTTCTCTCGGTTCCCCACTACCATCTCTGTCCTTCGGAATCAGAGAATACATCTCCTTCTTTATGCAAAGAGAGAATCTTAGTGCTAAAAGGGAATTTAGAAATTACCTAGTCTGATCTCCTGAATTTATGGAGGGTAACATTTATGTTCTAAAAGGTTAAGTGACTTTCTCAAGAGCATAGTAGGAGCTGATGGCAGAACTGAGTTTAGAACCTGAGTCTTATGACCCAGATATTCTTTCCACTACTTTACAGCTGAGATCTGTTCTACACACGTCAGTCAGGTTCAGTTACACCAGTGGTTCTCAAATGTAAGCATTCATTTGAATCACCCAGAGAGCTTGTTAAAATGCAGACTGGTGGGCTCCAACTCCAGGGCTCCTGATTCAGTAGTAGGTCTGGCATGGGGTTAAGGATTTGCATTTCTAATGAGTTCTCAGGTAATGCTGATGCTGCTGGGCCAGGGATCATACCTGAGATAAGAATCACTGAAATACACTAAAGTTGTCAAATGAAACAAATATTTTTCTTTCTTTACTAATTTGTTCAGCCCTTTATTCACTTACTCATCAAATATTTATTGAACACCAACCAAATGCCTGGCATGTTTGCTGCTGTGGCTGGGGACAGGAAACATGAAGACGAATAAAGCACGACTGTGAACTCCTGAGGAGTTCACAATTGGTGGGAAGGGAGAGATGCATAAATAATTATTAAGCAATCTTTTAAATGCAGTGATGGAAGTCTATAGAAAGTGTAATTGTTGCATAGCCCTGAAAGTAATGACATGGGGACTTCTCAGGGAAGGCTTTACCAGAGAGGTGACATTTGGGCTGGGCTCTGAAGGATAAGCAGGATTTCTCCAGGCAAAAGGAATATTATAGGCTGACCGAAGAGCACATGCAAAGGCATGGAGAATGGCATTTTTAGGAAGAGCTGGCTAAGAGTGGCAGGAACATGGAGGGGGGTGGCGTGGAACAGCAGTCAGGGAGTGGAAAAAGATACAGATGGAAAGTTATGGTGGGTGAAATAATGAAAGGCATTCCATACCCTGCCAAGTAGTCTGGAGTTCGTTTTGTGTGCTGCAGAGATACTGAAGGGTTTTAAGCTGAGACATGTTGTAAGATTACTCATGCTATAGTGTGGAGGACATATGAGAGGGATTTCTTGGAAGCAGGGAGAAATTAAGAATCTATTATGGTAATCTACATGAGAAATGATGATAGCTGATCCAAAACAATAGCAATGGGAATGGATAGGAAAGAGCAGTAAAGGATTAAAATAACCAGGACTTGTGAACAGATCAGAAGTAAAGAATGACAATAAAGAAAGTCATAGATAATTCCACATTTTCTAGCTTTCCAGCTGACTAGATGGAAATGCTATGATTGGAGATAGGAAATAGAGGAGGTGGTGGGAGATAAGTTCATTTGGGACAAGTTGGGGTTCTGGTGTCTGTACAAAGACAGGATGCTCTGCTGTTCCTGGGAAATAGAGTCTGAGGTTCAGGAGAATGGTCAAAGATCAGTAGAGAAATTGGGGCAAAGTCAGGGAAGGGTATGAGCCTGTTTAAAGAGATGAGAAGAATTTCTTGTCCTGGATTATCATACAAATTGCTTGTCAGAGTGATAAGCGATATATCCTCAATTATAAAGAAGAGGAAACCAAGTGATTAATGATACACGTTAAACTAAGGAATAACAAGGAAAAAATGGAAAATCAGAATTTAAACTTTCTAATTTTGATAACTGAACATTCTGAGAATGGATGATAAGAAAACGACTGCAACAAAATGAATTCCCAATTCCCAGTTTCTGCTCTTAGCCAAGCTACTACTGGTTCATCACTTGAGGCTTTGGGGAAATTCTTACCTGCTCCAGGCCTCAATCTTCTCATCTGTAAAACAGGGCTGCTGAGAGGAGTAAACAATTCCTGCAAAGCATTTAGTTAGCATAATGCTTGGCACATAAAAAGGGTGCTGTAATTTTTGTTATATTTTAACAGTGGAACAGTTATACTAGAAAACGGAAAATACGAACTCTCCAAGAAAACCACTAGTAAAAGGACAAGTGAAGACCATTACTAACAATACAAAGAGAAATGCTATTCAGATGGTCCCTTCTTGCTACTTCCTGAGTACCCAGAATGGAGATGTGTATTTGGTCTGGCGTGCCGCCTACTCTTGTTACCGAACTCAGGTTCAGCTGCTCGCCGCTCAAAAGCCAGTAACTGAGGGGCAAGTGGCAGTAGAAAGGAAAGGTGCTTTATTCAGAAGAGCTGGCAATTTGGGGAGGAGGTGGACTCATGTCTGGAGACCAACTCCAAAGATTCTGTTCAGCCATGACAATTTTCAAAGGGAAAAAGGGGAAACAACTTCAGTTAATCATCAGGGTAGGAGATCAGATTCTTCATTTTTCCATTGTGCGCAGACCTGCTGACTTCTGATCTTCCTTTGGATGCTCTCTTGCCTGCTTGGTTGGCCTGCAAATTTGCTAAGGGGGAAGCCAGGGGTAGAGAGTCAGTCATTCTTTAACTACTTAACCTTTCGTTCTTACTCCTTTTAATCCAGGAAAGGAATCAATAGGTCAAGCAGGGCATTGTGTACATTCAGTAGAGGAGAAGTCAAGAGTTAGGTTAAATGTTACCTAGTGATCTTTTTATAATTAAAGTTTATGGGGAATAGAAATAGACTACAGGAAAGGGGCAAAAGAGCTGCTTACAAATCCCCACTTGTCAGACATCATTCCATTTCTATGAGGTTAGGGGTGAAGGTCCATCTTCTGTAACTTCTTCATGCTCACATAGGGTGTTGTTATTTTCAGAGTGGAAGATCTTGACATGGGTCTGCAGCATCTCTTTGCTGACAATTTTAGTTGCTTGCTTACATATATGGGCAGACCAAGCTACAATTCTTCTAATGCCCACAAAGATATATATTATTATGAGCAATAGTGTTAATCCCATTCTTTCATCAGACACTGAGTCTATGACTCTATTGTCCTAATCATTAACTGCTTGAGTGTGCTCTTTTGTGACTCTGGGAGGCCTGGGAGACTTCAGCTTTCCTACAAACAAGAGGCAGGGGACAGAGGGGCCTTTGTACTTGGGGGGAGGGGGCCACAGGGTTCTGCTCTGTTCCGCTATGACACCTCAAAACACTTCTGATTCCTTGTATTCATTGCCTGTGCTGTGTAACGAATTACCACAAACTTGACAACTTAAAACAACTCAAATTTATTATCTCCAGTTTCACAGCACAGATACTTTGCTTAGGGTCTCACTGGGCTGAAACCAAGGTGTTGGCCGGGGCTGTGGTTCTTGGTTCTCACAGGCCCTCTTCTAAGCTCACAGGTGGTTGGCAGAATTCATTTCCTTCCAGTTGCAGAACGTTTCCCTTTGAGTTGTTGGCTGGTGATCACTCAGCACTCCAGGCTGCCTGCCATTCCTTGTCATGTGGCCCCCACAGGAAATTCTCAGTGTAGATGTTTGCTTTCTTCCAGCCTCCAAAGCACTTCCCATGCACTGACTCCCCCTCCTGCTTTGGAGGAATCTTTGGCTTCTCAAGTCTCTGGTGTCTGGACTGAGATTTTAATGGGCTCATGTGATTAGCCCATGTAGATAATATCCTTATCTTAAGATCAACTGACCTGGGACCTTAATTACATCTGCAAATTTCCTTCACAGCAGCACCTAGAATGGTGTTTGAATAACTGGGAGAAGGTACATATTCACCCAGGGGTTGGGAACCTTGGGGGACCATTTTAAGAATCCTGTCTACCACACTCCTGAAGCATATGTAAGTTTAGTCACAGGACTGAGCAGTGGTTTTTAGTGGCACTGCTGCATTTAACATTTGCCCTTTTGGCTATTTCTCTACATTCCATTTACCTTTGAATGACAAGTTGCTGAATTATCTCAAAGGCTAAGAGACATGCATTTAGAAGAGTGACATATTTTTTTCTCCATGCTCTCAGGATACCTCTGAATGATGTATAATTATAGGTCTTTCACCTCTGACTCTTTGCTCGAAACACCTAAATAATTTTTGGGTCAAGGCAAGGATTTATCTGTCACACACACACACACAAAAAAAAAGCTTTTCAACTCGAAATTGCTTACTATTCCTCACTTCAAGATTTGAGAGATTTGAGAAGTGTCAGTTTGATCAATGTAGTCCTGGCAACAAATCAGTTGAGGTCAAGCCTGGTTTGCGGGGGTACTTGAACATGTGCTTGCCCTGAACATATATTTAATTCAGGAGCAATATATTTCACATTGTCAAATCAAGTGGCATCATTCAAGAGGCCCCTAATTCAGACACAGCTAGGCTGAGAAACCAGTAATAAAAAGGAGCAAGGGGCAAATGCTAAGCTAAGGGTGGCGGTGAAGTACAAATCGGGGCTGGAATGCTTAACCTCTAGGGCTGCCAGCGACAGCTGTCTCTGCAATTGGTCCTGGTCAGGTGAAACTCCACAACTTTTTAGATTGATCTGCATTTGGCCTACACCAGTGCTGCAAGCAACAGCTGCCTAGCGATTGGCCTAGGAAAAAAAGAGACCCCTTACCTCTCCCCCAACACACAGCAAGATCCTGAAGATCAACCTATATTCAGGTCTTTTAATATGTTCAGACATATTCTTAGTTGGTCACCGGATTCCAGGTTACTCAATGCAATACACAAAGGCAACAAGAGATGGTGTAATGATTTCTTGATCATCTGGAGATATCAAAGTTTTTACTGTGTAAAGGCTGTGCTAATAGGTATCTTGGACATCATGAAAAATGTCAATATTTGAATGTATACTCACGTTTTGATCTGTGTCCCAGGGAAAACTCTAAGTTCATTTCAAATTACCTATTTTTGTACATTTTTCTCCTTTCTTTGCTAAAGGTAATTATAAACTCTCATTTCCATGCTGTAAAGAGACTGTAAAGCCCATAAATCATAATTAAGCTGGTGTTCTTAAATTACTGAGTAATAGTCCCTTGGTTCTTGAGCCTGTTTGTCCTGCTCACCCCACTTCATCCCAAAAAAAGGGAAGATAATAGGGGCACTAAATGCACTTCCTGCATTGCAGGACTAAGGCAATGTCTCTTCTCTCTCTGAAGTCATCCCTAAAACAAACCAGGACCTCTGACTTACCACCAGCAGAAATCAAAGCAAATTTTGGAACACACCTCAAAAGAAAAACAAAGTGAAACAATTTTTAACTACAAGTTCTATTTTTTGGGGGGGAGGGGAGCATTATTCCCAACTGCCTATAGACATGGTAGAACAATACTTTGCTCACACCTAGTTAAGTGACTCCAAGTTGGGAAGAACCAAACATACTTTGGCAATATATCTGATGAGTGGGCAAGTTTATTTGTTAAAAGCTCTTACTTGGTTAAAGAGTCATACTAGTATAAATTCTGGGAAAGATGTTACAATTATACTACAATATATAAGTTTTAAGAGTTATTCTATGTATCCAGTAAGTCAAGCCAAGACCAGCAAGTGATGTAATTTGGGTTTAAACTAAGAAAATGTTAGGACTACAGCTGTCCATCAATAGAATGGCTTGCCTTTTAAAGCAGGTAGTAACTTGTCTACATTAGCATTTTAGTGTCATGGGCCCTCAAGGAAGTACCCTGCTTTGGGTCCTCTCTGGTCCCTTCTAATTTAAAACTTGTATATTCACTAACATCACATGACTGAATTGTACATTTCACTTAAATACTTTGTTGTCTGCCTTACATTGCAGTGTCTTCTCAATTGCACAGATATATAACCATCCATGCCATGAATTCTGCTGTAGACAATGCAAGAGACTTATTGTCATTTGTGAGGCTTAAAAGACTTGGACCCTTCTATACAATATTAGAAAGATAGCCCTAAAGGTACTCTACTTACTCAACCTATCATTCAAAATTTACACGTTGTGATTGGCAGTTAAATTTAAGAGTACCTTTCTGTTCTGAAAAATAGCTACGTGTAACTTTATAGAGAAGCCACAGTATTTCAGAAATTAAAAAACTGGTTGGAAGCAGACTTCTCTTAAAAAGGAAGTGTCTAATATTAAGTTCTCTCAAAAGCAACTAAATTTCATCATAGAAACCTTTCCTGTGCTTGTGGAAAAAGAACCAACTCCCGCCACACTGCCCTCTCACCCCACACACAAAACACAAAAGACTTTGAATTTCTCTCAAATATTTTGGTACTTGAGGTTTTTATTTTATGCTGATTTTTATGATTTTTATGCTGATTTTTATGATTATCTAATTGTTTCATAAAGGTAATTCTTGCCTCTCTGGAACAATCCTAGTTCTGAAAGACAAGAACAACTGGACAAGAACAAGTCCTAAGTCTATCACTAAGTCTATCACTGACTTGCTGAATGACCCTGGGCAAATCACTAGGACTCTGTTTTTTAAGGTTCACTTACCACCAATGAAATAACCTCCTCAGAGTAGCTGGGAAACTCTCACAAGGTCATGGATCTGACAATGCCTTGGGAAGTATGAGTAGTACACAGATAAATGTTTTATGTACTTCTGCCTATTGCATGATGCCTATCCAGGATGAGGTGGATAGTAGGTGTTGACCCAACCATAGGAGAAGTAGATAGAACTATTTAAAATAACTTTAGCTCACTTTCTCATTTGGTTTATCATTTCCTCTGTATTTTTTAAAAATTATACCCTCCTTCCTCAAATAACACAAAGAACCTCTTCTCTGAGGGATTTATTGGTCCCTGTGGAACCTGCGAAGGCCAGAAACACTCACGGCCGATGAATGACAACCTATGTTTGTCTCTTCAGTCTTATAGTATCTGCAGGACTGAAGTCTGCCAATGTCCATGCGTCTGTCCAGAACATCCATACGCCCCATGCTTGTTCTGTGTGTCACGGGGACGCCGACAGATGACACATTCAATGGTGGTACTTCAACCAGTGCGGAAGGCCTTCCCTTTGGGGTCTGACAGGATGACTACACCCCAGCAAGCAATGCCTAGGGAAAAAACAACAGTACTTTATTCTTTATGTTGTACTTCAATTTACCAGGTGCTTTCATATATATCAACTTATTTAACCCTCACAATACTCCTTGAAGATACAATTACCATTATTTCTATCTTACAGAAAAGTGAAGCTCAGGGAAGGAAAGTTGAGAGAAAAAAAAATTGTTACTTCCCCAAAGCAAGAAAGTTACTAAAAGGGAATTGATCTGGGTAATCTAATTAAGAAGGTAAGAGATCTGAAAACTTAAAATTCTATTCACTCAGTTGGTCCGAAGAGCTAAAAAAGTCACTACATTTTACTGGACGACAGCTTGACAATCACGTAGTATTGTTACAAATAAGAACTGTGGGCCACAGTAGCCAATGGTAGACCTTAGTATGTGGGCTTTGAACCCATGTCTACAATCTACCTTCAAAGCCAAAGTTCTTAAACCAAGGTCAAGTGCTCTCACTCAGGCCTTCTCCACAATCTAGAGAAGAAGCATGGGTTTTGGTAACAGATAAGCCTGGGAATCAAAGGCTAGCTGTGTCATATCCTGGGTGTCTGACTTCGAACTCTCTGTGAAGGAAAATAGGACTACTATATTCATACCTATCTTTAATAGCTTTTGGTAGGATTAAAAAGATTGAGGCTAGTAAGAGTTCTCAAAAAAAATATTGTGATTTAAGAAAAAAGAAAGAAAGAAAAGCTTCCCAACAACTTTTTCTCCTCACCCCCATCTTAGGGGAGGGGGGTAAATGCCTGCTGCCACGTGGCCAACCCGGGCGCCCCGCCCCCGCCCACGTGGCTGCGCCCCTCTTCTCCCTCTTCCCCCAGCCCAAGGGTAGTGCCCCGAACTCTCACTGATGCCGAAGACCATCTGCGCAATCGTGCCTGGACCCGGGGGGTATCCCAGCTTCATGGGCTTCCGTGCCACCCAGTACACGTACCCGCCCGCCCCTATCAGCCCGGACCCGGAGAGCACGCGACAGCTCCAGCAGTTATTAAACAGAGGGGCTTCCGCTGGAGGGGCCGGCCCTCCGGGTGCAATGACGGGCACGGGGTTGGCGGAGGAGGCGACCTCAGGAGGCGCAACGTCCTTGACTGGCTCAAGTGGCTGGGAAACGAAAGAACCCATGATTAGGAGCTCGGTCTCAATCGTAGGAACCTTCCCACGAACTGACGTAAAAGATGTGCCCGGAAACTGAGCGCTGGCGCGCTGCACCGGAAGCAGCCCGAGGGCCGTTGGGAAATGTAGTTCTTGCTTGCCTCGGAGGAGGGAAAAGACGGAGGTGGACTACTATACGGGTGTTCTGTGGAGAAAACCTTGGCCCTGACGGAGGCCAGTTTTTTTTTTCCCTCCCAGTCCTTTTAAGAATTTAGCCAACTCCCTAAATGTCTCAACTCGCAGTCTCCTTAGAGGAAAAGTCTGGGTTTCTAAGTGTCCTAACAGGAAAGGTGAGACCTCGGGCATGTCACTTCACCTGTTCGTGTGTTCGACTTAAAAAGGTTGGAGGTGTTTGACTTAAAAAGAGTTAAGTAGTTTGTGCCTGACTGTATGCTAGACACTTTGCTAAGCGATTATCTGCATTATGCCATTTGCTATTCCCGACCCAACACGGTATCAGTTTCCCAATACGTGACAAAACTGGTTAGGTGACATAGCCATAGTAGACCCAACGTGTGAAGATAGAATCAAATTTCTTAAACGCTACCTGTACATAATGTGAAGGGACTACACAAATATAAGACGGGTATTAAAAGTGGGTTTGAATTACCTGCATAAACACTTTTAATTTCGCTGTAGCATTTTTCATCCCACCTTTCCTTTCTTTCGGGTAGGGTTGGGTATATGTTTCTTGTTCTGGGTTGTTCTCAGAGGATTATTGGTAAGAACAAAGGCATTTAGAATTCAGAGGTGGTTTCTGTTAGAGAAGATGGGCGAAAGTAGGATTAATTTCAGGTTTGAACTTTTCTCCTTTAGAATGGCTTAAAAAATTAACAAGATAAAAAGAAATTCACTCTTCACCTTTCTAAAACGGTGATGTGATTTTGGGTAGACTAAAAAGACAAAAATAAAGATATGGTTAAATAGGAGAAAATAAAGTAGTGAGAATACTAGATTGCCTGCTGCTTAATTACTAAGACCATCCCCTTTACCCTAAAATAAATAAATAAATAAATAAATCTATATCTCCGTGTGTTGTGTAGTAGAAAGACAAACTTTTGGGAAGTTTGTGATCTGTACCTAGCTCTGTCACTACGAGTCAGCCATATGACACTGGGAACGTTATTTATTCTTTCCGGCCTGTAGTTACCTCATGTTTGAAATGAGATTTGAAATAGGTGATATCTAACTTCAAAATTCTATTATGTATTAGTAATCTCTTTAGATAACATTATGCTAAGTGCTGTACCAAATGAATTCAACAGTATTTCGCTTAGAAATTCATAGTTTATGGCTGCTGCTTCTTGCTGTGCTCAGATAAAATATTCTATAGTACATTTGATTTCTTCTTATATATGTGAGAAAGAAATAATCATTTGGCAGTGGTTACCAAACATTTTGATTACACTCTATGGATAAAAAAGACTGAGCCAAAAAAAAAAAAAAGACTGAGCCTGCAATAGAATTTATGCATGCCTATTTATTATTTATAAATTATATATTAATATACTACTTTATACAGTATTATAAGGATAAGATTAAATAATAGAAATGGAAATTTTAATATTTTCTCATATCCCAATAGATGGGATTGTGCATTATAAGGATAAGATTAAATAATAGAAATGGAAATTTTAATATTTTCTCATATCTCATAGAAAGATTAAAAAATAGAAATTATAAGGATAAGATTAAATAATAGAAATGGAAAATTTTAATATTTTCTCATATCCCAATAGATGGGTATGTGAGTTTACTAATTTATATTTTATCTAAAAGCTTACCTTCTTTAGTGTGCTTGTAACAGTTAAGAATGTCAGGAGATGAGATCTTTAATTCTCCAAACAAATATTATTAGAATGGGCTACAATACTTTTGGCCAATAACAGGCAAGATTTTATTTTAACTACTGTTTTTTTAAAGTACCTTCCAAAAGATGTGTTTATTCTCTTATGATTGCCTCAAATGAATGATTTTAACCTTTTTGTGCTATTGTGATATGCCTCCAAAACTCTCAGTGGCTTCTATGGAGTCCATGTTCTAGAACTGCACATAGTGCAAATTGAAATGTACTTATATAATTTTGATTGGAAAATTATTGGAAACACTGATACCTCTTAAGATAAATGAAACAGTAGGGTCTGAGGATAAGGGTAGAGGACAGTGAAAGCAAGCAAAATTGTAATTAGAGGAAGAAGTGTGCATTTTGGGGGAAGGACATAGGAGGAAAAGGTTGAAAGCTAACTTTACCTCATTATCTCTATTATATTTATTTCTTTTACTACTTATTATCTCTACAGTTCATTTTGCACGTATGACTCACAAGGCCTATGTCGTCTCCCATAGATTTTAAAAATGCAAAAGGCGTGAAAAGGTACTTAATAAAAAGTATCCTTCACACTCTGTTCCCCAGCCGTCCAGTTCCCCTTCACCAACACAGCCAGCCATACCAGTTTCCTGTGTATCTTTTCAGAGTTATCTCTGTGCACCTGTGTGCACCTTTCCTCCAGTGATCTGGGAGATGATTCTCTAACAGTCAGTGAGTAAAGATCTTCTTCATTCTTTCGTATGGCTCCATAGGCTTCCATTGTATGGATGTACTATACTCCTATATTGATGGACATTAATAGACATTTAGAGACTGCTTCCATTCTTTTGTTATTATATATAGTGCCACAATAAATAACCTTGTGCATACATCATATCACAAACATATACATCTTAGAATATATTTCTAAAAGGGTATAGTATTTATATGCTTGATGAACAGAATCAAATTGCCCTTTATAGAAGTGGTACCAGTTTACACTCTCACCAACAAGTAAGAGAAGACCTGTTTCCCTACCCAATTCCCTAAAAGAGTGAATTATTGAACTTCAGTCTCTGCCAATCTGATAGGTGAAAATGGTTTATTTTCTTATTATAAGTGAGCTTCTTTATGTGTATTGAAGGACAATTTGTATTTCCTTTTCTGTGAACTGTCAATATTTTTGCCCATTTTTCTCATTGGATTGTCTTTTTCTCATTGATTTCTAGGAACTCTTTATAATTAGTGAGATTAACCTTTTGTTTGTGATATCAATTCACATTTTTTTCTCCCAATTTGATATTTGCCTTTTGAATTTGCATGTTGTACTTTTTACCATGCACATTTTTAAAACCTGTAATTGAGTTTATCAGTTTTTACTTTTATAGCTTTTGAGATTCATGTCATAAATAGAAAGGCCTTCCATTTTCTATGGTTTCCCCTGGGATTTTTTTTTTTAAACAGTTAAAATTTTAATATGTTTGGAATTTATCCTATTACTAGCTGTCAGGAATGGAATCAGATTTTCTTTTTCTTTTCCTTTTCTTTTCCCTGATCCATTTTTCTCAACACTGTTTATTAAATAGTCCACCTTTTCCCCACCTATTTGAAATACCACATTTTCTAAAATGCCATATATTAATGTATGTCTATTCCTGGACTTCATATTCTGTTCCATGATTTCTCTGTTTATCCATGTGCCAGTGTCACACTATTGTAATTACTGAAGTTCTGTAATGGGTTAATACTTGGAGACTGATCCCTCTCTATTACTCTTCTGTTGCAGACTTCTCTTGGCTATTTTTGCTTGTTTATTTTCCCACATGAACTTTTGACTCAACTTGATTATTCTGACAAAGTGATGCTGACATCTTTATTAGACTAGTGTGAAAATTGTAGGTTAATTTAGGAAGAATTGACACTTTTATGATGTTGAGTCATCCTGTCCAAGGACATGGAATGCTTTTTCTTTGGTTCATATCTTATTGTGTGTTCCTCTGTATCATTTTAGTCTTTTTCATAATGAGCTCACACATTTTCTCTCAGACATTTTAAAAAATATCTTTATTGGGGTATAATTGCTTTACAATATTGTGTTAGTTTCTGCTGTATAACAAAGTGAATCAGCTATATGTATACATATATCCCCATATACCCTCCCTCTTGCGTCTTGCTCCCACACTCCATATCCGAAACATCTAGGTGGTCACAAAGCAAGGAGCTGATCTCCCTGTGCTATGCGGCTGCTTCCCACTAGCTATCTGTTTTACATTTGGTAGTGTATATATGTCAGTGCCACTCTCTCACTTCTTCCCATCTTACCCTTCCCCCTCCCCGTGTCCTCAAGTCCATTTTCTACATCTGCATCTGTATTCCTGTCCTGCCCCTAGGTTCTTCAGAACCATTTTTTTTTTAGATTCCATATATATGTGTTAGCATACAATATTTGTTTGCTTATTCTGACTTACTTCACTCTGTATGACAGACTCTAGGTCCATCCACCTCACTACAAATAACTCAATTTCATTTCTTTTTATGGCTGAGTAATATACCATTGTATATATGTGGCGCATCATCTTTATCCATTCATCTGTTGATGGACACTTAGGTTGCTTCCATGTCCTGGCTATTGTAAATAGTGCTGCAGTGAACATTGTGGTACATGACTGTTTTTAAATTATGGTGTTCTCAGGGTATATGCCCAATTGTGGGATTCCTGGGTTGTATGGTAGTTCTATTTTTAGTTTTTTAAGGAACCTCCATACTGTTCTCCATAGTGGCTGTATCAGTTTACATTCCCACCGACAGTGCAAGTGGGTTCCCTTTTCTCCACACCCTCTCCAGCATTTACTGTTTGTAGATTTTTTGATGATGGCCATTCTGACTGGTGTGAGGTGATACCTCATTGTAGTTTTGATTTGCATTTCTCTAATGATTAGTGATGTTGAGCATCCTTTCATGTGTTTGTTGGCAACCTGTATATCTTCTTTGGAGAAATGTCTATTTAGATCTTCTGCCCATTTTTGGATTAGATTGGTTTTTTTTGATATTGAGCTGCATAAGCTGCTTGTATATTTTGCAGATTAATCCTTTGTCAGTTGCTTCATTTGCAGATATTATCTCCCATTCTTTTCGTCTTGTTTATGGTTTCTTTTGCTGTGCAAAAGCTTTTACGTTTCATTAGATCCCCTTTGTTTCTTTTTGTTTTTATTTCCGTTTGTCTAGGAGGTGGGTCAAAAAGGACCTTGCTGTGATTTATGCCATAGAGTGTTCTGCCTATGTTTTCCTCTAAGAGTTTTATAGTGTCTGGCCTTGCATTTAGGTCTTTAATCCATTTTGCATTTATTTTTGTGTATGGTGTTAGGGAATGTTTTCCCAGCACCACTTATTGAAGTGGCTGTCTTTCCTCCATTGTATATTCTTGCCTCCTTTAGCAAAAATAAGGTGACCATAGGTGCGTGGGTTTATCTTTGGATGTTCTATCCTGTTCCATTGATCTATATTTCTGTTTTTGTGCCAGTACCATACTGTCTTGATTACTGTAGCTTTGTAGGATAGTCTGCAGTCTGGGAGCCTGATTCCTCCAGCTCCGTTTTTCTTTCTCAAGATTGCTTTGGCTATTCGGGGTCTTTTGTGTCTCCATACAAATTGTGAAATTTTCTGTTCTAGTTCTGTGAAAAATGCTGTTGGTAGTTTGATAGGGATTGCATTGAATCTGTAGATTGCTCTGGGTAGTATAGTCATTTTCACAATGTGGATTCTTCCAATCCAGGAACATGGTATATCTCTCCATCTGTTTTTATCATCATTAATTTCTTTCACCAGTATCTTATAGTTTTCTGCATACAGGTCTTTTGTGTCCTTAGATAGGTTTATTCCTAGGTATTTTATTCTTTTTGTTGCAGTGGTTAATGGGAGTGTTTCCTTAATTTCTCTTTCAGATTTTTCATCATTAGTTAGTGTATAGGCATGCAAGAGATTTCTGTGCATTAATTTTGTATCCTGCTAGTTTGCCAAATTCATGGATTAGCTCTAGTAGCTTTCTGGTATTATCTTTAGGATTCTCTATGTATAGTATCATCTCATCTCCAAACAGTGACAGTTTTACTTATTCTTTTCCAGTTTGGATTCCTTTTATTTCTTTTCCTTCTCTGATTGCTGTGGCTAAAACTTCCAAAACTATGTTGAATAATAGTGGTGAGAGTCGGCAACCTTGTCTTGTTCCTGATCTTAGTGGAAATGGTTTCAGTTTTTCATCATTGAGAACGATGTTGGCTGTGCGTATGTCATATACGGCCTTTATTATGTGGAGATAAGTTCAGTCTATGCCTACTTTCTGGAGGATTTTATCATAAATGGGTGTTAACTTTTGTTGAAAGCTTTTTCTGCATCTATTGACATGATCATATGGTTTTTCTCCTTCAATTTGTTTATGTGGTGTATCACATTGATTGATTTGCATGTATTCAAGAATCTTGGCATTCCTGGGATAAACCCTACTTGATCATGCTGTGTGATCCTTTTAATGTGCTGTTGGATTCTATTTGCTGGTGTTTTGTTGAGGATTTTTGCATCTATGTTCATCAGTGGTATTGGCCTCTAGTTTTCTTTTTTTGTGACCTCTTTGTCTGGTTTTGGTATCAGGGTGATGGTGGCCTTGTAGAATGAGTTTGGGAGTGTTCCTCCCTCTGCTATATTAGGGAAGAGTTTGAGAAGGCTAGGTGTTAGCTCTTCTCTAAATGTTTGATAGAATTCACCTGTGTAGCCATCTGGTCCTGGACTTTTGTTTGTTGGAAGATTTTTAATCACAGTTTCAACTTCAGTGCTTGTGATTGGTCTCTTTATATTTTCTATTTCTTCCTGGTTGTGTCTCAGAAGGTTGTGCTTTTCTAAGAATTTGTCCATTTCTTCCAGGGTGTCCATTTTATTGGCATATACTTGCTTGTAGTCATCTCTCATGATCCTTTGTATTTCTGCAGTGTCAGTTGTTACTTTTCCTTTTTCATTTCTAATTCTGTTGATTTCAGTCTTTTCCCTTTTTTCTTGATGCGTCTGGCTAATGGTTTATGTTTTGTTTATCTTCTCAAAGAACAAGCTTTTAGTTTTATTGATCTTTGCTATCGTTTCCTTCATTTCTTTTTCATTTATTTCTGATCTGATCGTTATGATTTCTTTCCTTCTGCTAACTTTGGGGATTTTTTGTTCTTCTTTCTGTAATTGCTTTAGGTGTAAGGTTAGCTTGTTTATTGGAGATGATTCCTGTTTCCTGAGGTAGGATTGTGTTGCTATAAAATTCCCTCTTAGAACGGCTTTTGCTGCTTCCCATAGGTTTTGGGTCGTCTTGTTTTAATTGTCATTTGTTTCGAAGTATTTTTTGATTTCCTCTTTGGTGTCTTCAGTGATCTCTTGGTTATTTAGTAGTGTAATGTTTAGCCTCCATGTGTTTGTATTTTTTACATTTTTTCCCCTGTAATTGATATCTAGTCTCATAGCGTTGTGGTCAGAAAAGATACTTGATATGATTTCAATTTTCTTAAATTTACCAAGGCTTGATTTGTGACCCAAGATATGGTCTATCCTGGAAAATGTTCCCTGACCACTTGAGAACAAAGTGTATTCTGTTGTTTTGGGGTGGGTTGTCCTGTAAATATAATTAAGTCCATCTTGTTAAATGTGTCATTTAAAGCCTGTGTTTCCTTATTTATTTTCATTTTTGATGATCTGTCCATTTGTGAAAGTGGGGTGTTAACGTCCCCTACTATTATTGTGTTACTGTTGATTTCCCCTTTTATGGCCGTTAGCCTTTGTCTTATGTATTGAGGTGCTCCTGTGTTAGGTGCATAAATATTTACAATTGTTATATCTTCTTCGTGGTTTGATCCATTGATCATTATGTTTTGTCCTCTTTGTGTCTTCTAATAGTCTTTATTTTAAAGTCTATTTTGTCTGATATGAGAATTGCTACTCCAGCTTTCTTTTGATTTCCATTTGCATGGAATATCTTTTTCCATCTCCTTACTTTCAGTCTGTACGTGTCCCTAGGTCTGAAGTGGGTCTCTTGTAGACATCATATATATGGGTCTTGATTTTGTGTCCATTCAGCCAGTCTATGTCTTTTGGTTGGAGCATGTAATCCATTTACATTTAAGGTAATTGTCAGTATGTATGTTCCTATTACCATTTTCTTAATTGTTTTGGGTTTGTTATTGTACATCTTTCCTTCTCTTGTGTTTCCTGCCTAGAGAAGTTCCCTTAGCATTTGTTTTAAAGCTGGATTGTTGGTGCTGAATTCTCTTAGCTTTTGCTTGTCTCTAGAGGTTTTAATTTCTCCATCGAATCTGAATGAGATCCTTGCAGAGTAGAGTAATCTTGGTTGTAGGTTTTCCCTTTCATCACTTTAAGTATGTCCTTCCTCTCCCTTCTGGCTTGCACAGTTTCTGCTGAAAGATCAGCTGTTAACCTTATACATTGTACCTTATACATTGTAACCTTGTACATTATTTGTTGCTTTTCCCTTGCTGCTCTCAATATTTTTTCTTTGTATTTAATTTTTGAAAGTTTGATTAATATGTGTCTTCGCGTGTTTCTCCTTGGATTTATCCTGTATGGGACTGTCTGTGCTTCCTGGACTTGATTGACTATTTTCTTTCCCATATTAGGGAAGTTTTCAACTATAATCTCTTCAAATTTTTGTCAGTCCTTGTCTTTTTCTGTTTTTCTCTTGGGACCCCTATAATTCGAACGTTGGTGTGTTTAATGTTGTCCCAGAAGTCTCTGAGACTGTCCTCAAGTCTTTTCATTCTTTTTTCTTTATTCTACTCTGTGGTACTTATTTCCACTATTTTATCTTCCAGGTCACTTATCCATCTGCTGCCTCCATTATTCTGCTATTGATTCCTTCTAGAGAATTTTTAATTTCATTTATTGTGTTGTTAATCATTGTTTGTTTGCTCTTTACTTCTTCTCGTTCCTTGTTAAATGTTTCTTATATTTTCTCCCTTCTGTATCCAAATAATTTACTATCATTACTCTGAATTCTTTTTCAGGTAAAATGCCTATTTCCTCTTCATTTGTTTGGTCTGGTGAGTGTTTACTTTGCTCCTTCATCTGCTGTATATTTCTCTGTCTTCCCATTTTGCTTAACTTGCTGTGTTTGAGGTCTCCTTTTCTCAGGTTGCAGGTTCAAATTTCCTGTTTTCTTTCGTGTCTGCCCCCAATGGGTAAGGTTGGTTAAGTGGGTTATGTAGGCTTCCTGGTGGAGGGGATTGGTGCTTGTGTTCTGGTAGATGAGGCTGGATCTTCTCTTTCTGGTGGGCAGGACCGCATCTGGTGGTGTTTCTTGGGTTGTCTGTGAACTTATTATGATTTTAGGCAGGCTCTCTGTTACTGGGTGGGGTCGTGTTCCTGTCTTGCTTGTTGATTGGCATGGTGTTTCCTGCACTGGAGCTTGCTGGTCGTTGAGTGGAGCTGGGTCTTACTGTTGAGATGGAGATCTCTGGGAGAGTTCTCACTGATTGATATTATGTGGGGCTGGGAGGTCTCTGGTGGTCCAATCTCCTGAACTCAGTTCTCCCAACTCAGAGGCTCAGGCCTTACACCTGGCTGGACCACAAAGACACTGTCAGCTACATGGCTCAGAAGAAAAGGGACAAAAAAAAGAAAGAAAAATAAAATAAAATTTTAAAAGATTATTAAAAAGTAATAAAAGAAAAGAGCTCAACCAAACCAATAAATAAATCCACCAGTGATAACAAGTGCTAAAAACTATACTAAGATAAACATAAAATTCAGAAACTAGTCAGTCATATGCAGCAAACCCCAAGTCTACAGTTGTTCCCAAAGTCCGCGGCCTTAATTTTGGGATGATTTGTTGTCTATTCAGGTATTCCACAGGTGCAGGGTACATCAAGTTGATTGTGGAGGTTTAATCCGCTGCTCCTGTGGGTGCATGGAGAAGTTTCTCTTTCTCTTCTTTGTTCGCAGCATTCAGCTTTGGATTTGGCCCCGCCTCTGTAAGTAGGTCACTCTCTGGCATCTGTTCTTCGTCCAGAGAGGAGGGTGTTAAAGGAGCGGATGATTAGGAGGCTCTGGCTCACTCAGGCCGGGGGGAGAGAGGGGTATGGAATGCCGGGCAAGCCTGCGGTGACAGAGTCCAGCATGACGTTGCACCAGCCTGAGGCGCACCATGTGTTCTCCTGGGGAAGTTGTCCCTGGACCACAGGACCCTGGCAGTGGTGGGCTTCACAGGCTCCTGGGAGGGGAGTTGTGCATAGTGACCTGTGCTTGCACTCAGGATTCTTGGTGGTTGCAGCAGCACCCTTAACGTTTCATGCCCGTCTCTGGTGTCTGCACTTATAGCTGTGGCTCACGCCCATCTCTGAAGCTCGTTTAGGTGGTGCTCTGAATCTCGTCTCCTCACGCACCCTGAAACAGTGGTCTCTTGCCTCTTAGGCAGTTTCAGACTTCTTCCTGGACTCCCTCTCAGCTAGCTGTGGCACATTAGCCCCCTTCAGGCTGTGTTCATGCAGCCAACGCAGGGGAGTGTCCTATTCCTGGGACTGACCTCCAAAGCCTGAGCCTCAGCTCCCAGCCCCACCCACCCCAGTGGGTGAGCAGACAAGCCTCTCGGGCTGGTGAGTGCTGGTCTACACTGATCCCCTGTGTGGGAATCTCTCCTCTTTGCCCTCTGCACCCCTGTTGCTGTGCTCTCCTCCGTGGCTCTGAAGCTTCTTCCCCCCTCCATCTCTACCAGTGAAGGGGCTCCCTATAGTGTGGAAACTTTTTCTCCTTCACAGTTCCCTCCCAGATGGGCAGGTCCTGTCCCTATTCTTTTGTCTCTGTTTTTTCTTTTTTCTTTTGCCCTACCCAGGTACATGGGGATTTTCTTGCCTTTTGGGAAGTCTGAGGTCTTCTGCCAGTGTTCAGTAGGTGTTCTGTAGGATTTGTTACAGATGTAGTTATATTTTTGATGTATTTGTGGGGAGGAAGGTGATGTCCACGTCTTACTCCTCCACCATCTTGAAGGTCCTCCTCTCAGACATTTTAATCTTTCATGTTTTTATTGAAAATAAGGGATTTTTACTTCTGTTGTGTCTTCTAACTGGCTGTTGTTTGACTCTTAGAAGGTTATTGATTTCCATGTATCCTAATCTTAACTTAGCAGTGCCTTCTGTTGAACCTTTGAAATGTGGTCGATAGTTTGTGTGTGTGTGTGTGTAAAATCCTTCTTGATTTTAGAGATCACTTTTATACCCACTTCATAAGAAGAATTTGGAAACATTCCTTCTTTTTATGTGCTCTCAAGAGTTAAAATACCATTGGAATTACCTGCTTTTTAAAAGTTTTGTTAGAATTTCCCTGTGAAATTGTCTAATCCAGGCACCTTATTATTTTGGTGGGGGGAAGGGAAATGGAGAGGAGGTTCTTTGACATTTTCTCTATTTGAATTTTGGAAATCTTTAAATTTTCTGCTGTAAATAATTATGTTAAATTATATATTTCTGGAGTATTAGCTACTTCATCCCAGTTTTCACATTTATTTGCATTAAGTTGAGAAGAGTAGTCCCTTACAATTCCTTTATTTATAATCTGTGTGGAGCCTATAAATGCTAACTTTTATATAAAAACAAACAAAAGAAAACTTTGCAGATGTGATTAATTAAGGTTCTTGAAATGGAGTGATTATGCTTGGATTATCTGCGCAGGTCCTAAATGCAATCACAAGTGTCCTTATAAGTAACATGCAGAAAGAAGATTACACAATAGAAGAAAAGCCCATATGACTACAGAAGTAGAGATAGGAGTGATGTGGCCACAAGTCAAGGAATGCTGGCAGCCTCTAGAAACTAACTGGAAGAGGCAAGGGCCATTTTCTCCCCTAGAGCCTCTAGAGTGAGTACAAGCCTGCTAATACCTTGTTTACAGTTCAGTGATACTGATTTCAGGCTCTTGCCTTGACATTGTGAGAGAATAAATTTCTGTTTTCTTAAGCCACTAAGTCTGTTATAGCAGCCACTGGAAACTAATAAATGCACTCAATTAAACTTTTGTTCCAGAGTCTGCACTCTGAAGAACCTAGGTTAAGGCAGCAAAGTATAACCACTAGGGACAGTACTTTCTTTTCTTAAGGATTTTTTATTACTCCACTATCTTCTGACATTGGATATTGTTGTGGAGAATTCTGAGGCCAGGCCAGTTTATTTTCTGATGTAAGTGACTAGATCTTTTGCCTAGATGCCCAAATGATTTTCTTTTTTTTCTTCCTTTCCACCTTCCTTCCTTCCTTCCTTCTTAAAGTTGTTGAAGTCCAATAACATCTTTACTAGAATATATATCTTTGTGGACTATTCTAGCTCAGTTTTCCAGGCACAGACAACTATATATATATTCTGTTGTCTTTATCCCAAGAATACTTATCTGAATTATATCTTTTTTAAAGCACACTTATTGTTTTCTCATAACCAAACACAGCCAAATAGTATTACTTCCACTCACTCATCGTTAAAGACAAGAGGATAATTCATTGGATATTTTAAAATAGTGCACTGTATAACAAAAAAAATTAAAATTACAAAAGTAGCTCAATTAATTATGTAAAATGGTAATTAAGAAAAGAGCAAAACTAATTTGTTTCTTTCCTCATAAATAGACATTTAAAGCATTCTGTTAGTCTTAATGTTATCTTTATGTTAAAGTAGCTCAGAGTGTGGTACACATAGTTTCATCTAGAAATGTATGCAATTTACACACCTCATATGAATGAATAAAATTTGCATAACAAGATGAATACAGAGAACCCTAGGCTTTCATGTTAAAATTTGGTGTTGAACTATCTTTTATGACCTTATAGATTATTACATAAGACATATTTTCATACATTTATAATCTTAAGAAGAGAAAAATAATTGTTTCTTGGAAAAGATCTCCCAGTAACCATTTGGTTTATGATAGGATAAACTGAACCTCTAAGAGTTTAGTGTCTACCAAATCTGAAATCCTTAGCTTGAGTCAAAACATCAGATATGCCACATATTTCACAGTTTCCTAAGTCATGGCTCTGCCTTTTCTCCTGAAGTACTGACAGATTATGCACTTTTAGGGGGTATCCCTGGCATGGTGGTTTTCTGTGTGTTGTTATTTTTATTATTATTATTGTCTATGAACTATATTATTTCTCCTCCTTTCCTCCTCTGACATGCTCTTCTATTTTACTTAATTGTAACTCCATTCAGAGCATTCTGGAGAATATTCCTCTAAGAAAATAAATTTTAGAGATGAAAAATTAGAGAGAATAAGACTGGGTATTGGTATGTGCCTGGCTTTCCCTGTATTTGCTGCAAACTTCTGCCAGATTGATGATGTTGAAGTTTTAAATGTGATGGCAAGCTCCATACCTCTGATTTTTTTTTTTTTTTTTTTAGAGAATCAGCAGCATCTACCTATGGCTCCTTTTTTTAATAGAACTTTGTGAAGATCTTTTCAGCCTTTCATTGTTTATTTTCTTTTCTTATTTTTTCATTCTTAGGCTCAAAGCATTCCACATGACTCTTTATTTCTAATTTTTTCTCCATATGCCTTTTTAGATATACAGTTTTGGTTATATGCCCATTTATAGGTATTTGATCATTTTTTGGAGCTTTGCTTCTAATGCATGGTTCTGCCGGCTTATTCTGTTGCTGAATTAAAAAGTAGATCTCATAAAAGACCTCCCACCCAAAACTTCTGTAGGTCTGTCTCTGTGACGGGCCTCCATTTCTAGAAAAGAAAAGGATCTGCATTTTTAACTTCCACAGCATAGGGTTGGAGATGCCTGAAGATGAAGAGCAACATTCTAGTCCATAATCTTCTGGACTTTCATACCTTCAAATACTTTTCTTTTTCCACGTCTTCAGAATGAGCAGTAGCTGCTTTGTGCAGTGATCCGTTTGCAATTCCAGTGATAAATGGGCCTGTTCAGACCATGTCAGCTCATAGATTGAGAAAGATATATGTCTGCCTTTCTGTGACAAGAACTAGCCTCTACTTATTTCCCTGCAGCTAACAATCTGTTATTTTATTTTGTTGGTGAGTATGTTTGAGGGAATCTTCATTGCTTTCATAGACCTTGGGATGGGCAATGGCCAGAGAGCCATGGCTGCAGCATCAGCATGTGGAGGAGAACACCAGTGCAGTGTGACATGCTGTAATCCCTCACTTGTGCCCCGGGGGCCTGGTGTGGGCTCAGCACGCCATCTTCACGCTGTACTGTTGCCAAAATGGATCTTCCCTTTAAATATTTGTTGTATTTTTTCTTTTTTCTTAAAAAAAAAATCCCAATTATAAACGCTGTTGTATCTCTTTTCATTTTCTTACAAATCCTTTTCATTTGTTTTTCTTACAAATCCTTTTCATTTGTTTTCTTATTTAGTTTAGCTTTTCTCCTTAATGTGTTTATAACAGTGTCTGTTCTCCCTCATATTCCTCTACTTTGTCCTTAAAAATTTGATGATTTTATTTTTTCTGCCACTGCTTTTCTTGAGCTCTGACAACTTACATATTTTATCTTCTCCTGCTGTCTAGTCATCTTGTCTGTGAGTTCTTTTATTTGTGCTTTGAGATCTTCCTTCATCGAGTCAGTTACTTCTTAAGTTTTTAAAATTCAGGGAGAAATATTTGGTCATAATTTTTACATGCTCCATTACAATATTTTTTCTGGATGTTATGAATCTACCATGTATTTTTTCCTCATTTCTTACATTATTGTCCATTTTCCTTGAATATCCTGATTTTGCTCCCTTGTTTAACTATTGCTGAAAAGGTGAGCTTTCTCAGCCATTAGGAGCAGGTTTACATCAGGACAGAGCCAGAACTGAATTCCAGGCCAGTTGGAATTATCCCCATGTTTCAGGGAGTCTTATGCGAGTTTCCATAGCCTGCTTTTCTCCTCAGTGAATGGAATAGGCAGTGTTGTTTTTTGTTGTTGTTTTCTTTTTTTTTTTTTAAATCACATCTTTTTCCTTCTACACTGCCACAGAGACAGTGTGCTTCCTGCATACATGGCTTCTTGGTGGGATTCCTTATTTAACTCTACCTTCTTTTCTTCAAGGAATAAAACTAGTTCTAGGGAACCTAGGGATTAAGTTTAGCAACTCAAGGTGTGCCCTTCACCTTAAAAAATTATGCTTTGCTGACTCATTCTGATATCTGCAGCTATAATGCCCTCACTCTGCTGTCTCTTCTTTCAAACACACCCCTTGTGTGATCACCACTGCTACAGTGATTGCGTGTGTACATGTTGCAGCGGAGCCTCATCAGCCTTGGTCCCTTGGTCATTATAATGAACAGAATACGCCTCTTGACCTGTTCTGTATAAGAGAAAAAGTTTATTCTTTTGTTATATTATGTCCCTGAGGTTTGAGGTTGTTTGTTACTATAGCATAACTTAGCCTATTTTGACTCATACACTTGGTTCACAACTGTGGGGTGTTACCCTAGAGGGCATTTGGAAACAGTAAGAGGCACTTTTGGTTGTCATAATGACAGTGTCCAGGGGCCAGGGATATTGAATCTCTAGTAATGCTTTTAACAGCCCTATGCAATAAAGATTGCTTTGCTGAATTGTCAATCTTTTCCCCATTGAAAAACTCAGTAAATGTCTTGACAAGTACAGACAAGGTGCCTTCCTAAAATGAGTGCCCATTACTGAAACCTTGCCCAAACTGGATATTCTTGGCATTTTGGAAGGTCTTCTATTTTAAGTAATTCAGATAATTTCAAATTTACCAATGTATACCTGTATACTTAGTATTTCCTAAATATAATACCCATGAGTGGACTGTTAGGGTTTATTAATTTTTGTTTCATTCTCATATTGTTATTAATATCTGGTAAATATCTGTGGATTTCATTAGAGTGAAATATCTTCTCAGGCCAGTGTTTGATAAAGTGCTTTCCATGTTATGAGTGCCCATTAGTAAAATGTGGGTTCCCCTTTTGTTTTCTGTAGTTTGAACTGACAAGAGGCTTGGAAAATAAACAATTGAAAAAGACATTCCCAAATGGTAGCCATCAAGTGTAATAATACTCAAGTCAAATGGCCCGGCTGTCATAGTAAAATACAGCCTATTGACGTCCTTCTCACTAGGGTAAAGCACTGCTTGCCACTTACAACAGACAGCATGGAGAGAAAGTATCACCCTTAGAACTGCAGGAGGGAATATCCCATGTAGCTAAGAAAAAGGCACAAAACAAATCTGGTTGCATGTGTCCCTAGTAGATAACCACACATTTTTGTAAGGGGGAGGGTGGGCTACATAATTGTCTTACTTTAACCGTCAGAATAAATAGCTCCATAGTTAAAATATAACTGAGAATGACTAGCAACATTTTTAAAAAATCATTAAAAAAAATCATTAAAGACCAGCTAGGTACCAACTTCTCATGGAGACAAGTGGAGGGGACAGCTTACACAAAGATGAGCAGGATAGAGCCTACCTTCTTGGCTTTTGGAATCTTATCTGGAAGCTAAGCATATGCATAAATAAATCTAATACCTGTAGGTTGTGACAAATGTTATAACAGAGGTAGTAAGAAGATTTAGTGAGAATGTAGGAAAAAAAGATTTCTAATTGAATGGAGGCACATGAGTTAAATCTAGGAGGAAGAATATTTTAAGTTGAACCTTAAAAGAAGACTACTGTGTGGACTGCTGAATAGCATGTAAATATAACTGACTTCATTGTCTCAAGGCAGGGTTAAGAGGTGTAATAACTAACATCAGTAACATGTTTTGCAGTTAAATAATGCTATTACATACATTATTCTTATGACTGTATTAATATTAATAGATGATTTATATAATTAGAACCTGAAAAATAGAGGCTTTCAAATGATTTAAAATAGGGTATTCTAAAAATGATACAATAATTTACCACTGAGTCTGAAGCTTATGATTTTGTGTGTGTGTGTGTGTGTGTGTGTGTATGTGTGTATAAGATGTTCATGACTTGCAAAATGGCAGCTAATTTACACAGTAGATGCCCACATTTCTTCTGTCTACCAACATTGGGTCCTTGCAGTACCTCATTCAACCAGAACCAAAAATGAAAACATCATTCAAAATGATGTTTAAGTAAATTCTGTTCTTATAAGAGCAACCATTCTTACAGCCTAGTACTAATGTTCTTTTCTTTTGAATTTTTAAATTTTATTTATTTTTTATACAGCAGGTTCTTATTAGTTATCCATTTTATACATATTAGTGTATATATGTCAATCCCAATCTCCCAATTCATTGCACCACCACCACCACCCCCGCCCATTTCCCGCTTTGGTGTCCATAAGTTTGTTCTCTACATCTGTGTCTCTATTTCTGCTCTGCAAGCCAGTTAATCTGTACCATTTTTCTAGGTTCCACATATATGCATTAATATACAATATTTGTTTTTCTCTTTCTGACTTACTTCACTCTGTATGACAATCTCTAGATCCATCCACATCTCTACAAATGACCCAATTTCGTTCCTTTTTATGGCTGCGTAATATTCCGTTGTATATACGTACCACATCTTCTTTATCCATTCATCTGTCGATGGGCATTTAGGTTGCTTCCATGACCTGGCTATTATAAATAGTGCTGCAATGAACATTGGGGTGCATGTGTCTTTTTGAATTATGGCTTTCTCTGGGTATATGCCCAGTAGTGGGATTGCAGGATCATATGGTAATTCTATTTTTAGTTTTTTAAGGAACTTCTATGCTGTTCAACATAGTGGCTCTATCAATTTACATTTCTACCAACAGTGCAAGAGGGTTCCCTTTTCTCCACACCCTGTCCAGCATTTGTTGTTTGTAGATTTTCTGATGATGACCATTCTAACTGGTGTGAGGTGATACCTCGTCGTAGTTTTGATTTGCATTTCTCTAATAATTAGTGATGTTGAGCACTTTTCATGTGCTTCTTGGCGATCTGTATGTCTTCTTTGGAGAAATGTCTATTTAGGTCTTCTGCCCATTTCTGAATTGGGTTGTTTGTTTTTTTAATATTGAGCTACATGGGCTGTTTATATATTTTGGAGATAAATCCTTTGTACATTGATTCGTTTGCGAATATTTTCTCCCATTCTGAGGGTTGTCTTTTCGTCTTGTTTCTAGTTTCCTTTGCTTTGCAAAAGATTTTAAGCTTAATTAGGTCCCATTTGTTTATTTTTGTTTTTATTTCCATTACTGTAGGAGGAGTATCAAAAAAGATATTGCTGTGATTTATGTCAAAGAGTGTTCTTCCTATGTTTTCCTCTAAGAGTTTTATAGTGTCTGCCCTTACATTTAGGTGTCTAATCCATTTTGAGTTTATTTTTGTGTATGGTGTTAGGGAGTTTCTAATTTCATTCTTTTACATATAGCTGTCCAGTTTTCCCAGCATCATTTATTGAAAAGACTGTCTTTTCTCCATTGTATATCCTTGCCTTCTGTGTCACAGATTAGTTAACCATATGTGTGTGGGTTTATCTCTGGGCTTTCTATCCTGTTTCATTGATCTATATTTCTGTTTTTGTGCCAGTACCATATTGTCTTGATTACTGTACCTTTGTAGTATAGTCTGAAGTCAGGGAGTCTATTCCTCCAGCTCTGTTTTTTTCCCTCAAGACTGCTTTGGCTATTCGGGGTCTTTTGTGTCTCCATACAAATTTTAAGATTTTTTGTTCTAGTTCTGTAAAAAATGCTATTGGTAATTTGATAGGGATTGCATTGAATCTGTAGATTGCTTTGGATAGTATAGTCATTTTCACAATGTTGATTCTTCCAGTCCAGAATGTGGTATATCTCTCCATCTGTTTGTATCATCTTTAATTTCTTTCATCAGTGTCTTATAATTTTCTGCATACAGGTCTTTTGTCTCCCAGGTAGGTTGATTCCTAGGTATTTTATTCTTTTTGTTGCAATGGTAAATGAGAGTGTTTCCTTAATGTCTCTTTCAGATTTTCCATCATTAGTATATGCAAGAGATTTCTGTGCATTAATTTTGTATCCTGCTACTTTACCAAATTCACTGACTAGCTCTAGTACTTTTCTGCTGGCATCTTTAGGATTATCTATGTATAGTATCATGTCATCTGCAAACAGTGACCGTTTTACTTCGTCTTTTCCAATTTGTATTCCTTTTATTTCTTTTCCTTTTCTGATTGCCATGGCTAGGATTTCCAAAACTATGTTGAATAGTAGTGGCGAGAGTGGACATCCTTGTCTTGTTCCTTATCTTAGAGGAAATGCTTTCAGTTTTTCACCACTGAGAATGATGTTCGCTGTGGGTTTGTCATATATGGCCTTTATTATGTTGAGCTAGGTTCCCTCTATACCCACGTTCTGGAGAGTTTTTATCATAAATGGGTATGGAATTTTGTCAGAAGCTTTTCCTGCATCTATTGAGATGATCATAGGATTTTTATTCTTCAGTTTGTTAATATGGTGTATCGCATTGATTGATTTGCGTATATTGAAGAATCCTTGCATCCCTGGGATAAATCCCACTTGACCATGGTGTATAATCCTTTTAATGAGTTGTTGGAATCTGTTTGCTAGTATTTTGTTGAGGATTTTTGTGTCTGTATTTATCTGTGATATTGGTCTGTAATTTTCTTTTTTTGTACTATCTCTGTCTGGTTTTGGTATCAGGGTGATGGTGGCCTTGTACAATGAGTTTGGGAGTGTTCCTTCCTCTGCAATTCTTTGGAAGAGTTTGAGAAGGGTGAGTGTTAGCTCTTCTCTAAATGTTTGGTAGAATTCACCTGTGAAGCCATCTGGTCCTGGACTTTTGTTTGTTGGAAGATATTTAATCACAGTTTCAATTTCACTACTTGTGATTGGTCTGTTTGTATTTTCTGTTTCTTCCTGGTTCAGTCTTGGAAGGTTATACCTTTCTAAGAATTTGTCCATATCTTCCAGGGTGTCCATTTTATTGGCATGGAGTTCCTTATAGTAGTGTCTTAGGATGCTTTGTATTTCTGTGGTTTCTGTTGTAACTTCTCCTTTTTCATTTCTAATTTTATTGATTTGAGTCCTCTCCCTCTTTTTCTTGATGAGTCTGGCTAGTGGTTTATCAATTTTATTTATCTTCTCAGAGAACCAGCTTTTAGTTTTATTGATCTTTCCTATTGTTTTCTTTGTTTCTACTTCATTTATTTCTGCTCTGATCTTTATGATTTCTTTCGTTCTACTAACTTAGGGTTTTGTGTGTTCTTCTTTTTCTAGTTCCTTTATGTGTAAGGTTAGATTGTTTATTTGAGATTTTTCTTGTTTCTCGAGGTAGGCTTGTATTGCTATAAACTTCCCTCTTGAGCTGCTTTTGCTGCATCCCATAGGTTTTGGATCGTCCTGTTTTCGTTGTCATTTGTCTCTCGATATTTTTTGATTTCCTCTTTGATTTCTTCAGTGATGTCTTGGTTATTTAGTAACATATTGTTTAACCTCCATGTGTTTGTGTTTTCTACTTGTTTTACCCTGTAATTGATTTCTAATCTCATAGGTTGTGGTCAGAAAAGATGCTTGATATGATTTCAGTTTTCTTAAATTTACTGAGGCCTGATTTGTGACCCATGACGTAATCTATCCTGGAGAATGATCCATGAGCACTTGAGAAGAAAGTGTAATCTGCTGTTTTTGATTGCAGTGTCCTATATATATATCAATTAAATCTATCTGGTCCATTGTGTCATTTGAAGCTTGTGCTTCCTTATTTATTTTCATTTTGGATGATCTGTCCATTGGTGTAAGTGGGGTGTTAAAGTCCCCCAGTATTATTTTGTTACTGTCGATTTCCTCTTTTAAAACTGTTAGCAGTTGCCTTATGTATTGAGGTGCTCCTATGTTGTGTGCATATATATTTATAATTGTTATATCTTCTTCTTGGATTGATCCCTTGATCATTATGTAGTGTCCTTCCTCGTCTCTTGTAACATTATTTTAAAGTCTATTTTATCTGATATGAGTAGTGCTACTCCAGCTTTCTTTTGATTTCCATTTGCATGGAATATCTTTTTCTATCCCCTCACTTTCTGTCTGTATGCGTCCCTAGGTCTGAAGTGGGTCTCTTGTAGACAACATATATATGGCTGTTGTTTTTGTATTCATTCAGCAAGCCTGTCTTTTGGTTGGAGCATTTAATCCATTCACATTTAAAATAATTATTGATATGTATGTTCCTATTACCATTTTCTTAATTGTTATGGGTTTGTTTTTCTATGTCCTTTTCTTCTGTTGTGTTTCCCACTTAGAGAAGTTCCTTTAGCATTTGTTGTAGAGCTGGTTTGTTGGTGCTGAATTCTCTTAGCTTTTGCTTGTCTGTAAAGCTTTTGATTTCTCCATCAAATCTGAATGAGATCCTTGCTGGGTAGAGTAATCTTGACTGTAGGTTCTTCTCTTTCATCACTTTAAATATATCATGCCACTCCCTTCTGGCTTATAGAGTTTCTGCTGAGAAATCAGCTGTTAACCTTATTGGAGTTCCCTTGTATGTTATTTGTCATTTTTCCCTTGTTGCTTTCAATAATTTTTCTTTGTCTTTAATTTTTGTCAGTTTGAGTACTATATGTCTCAGCATGTTTCTCCTTGTATTTTTCCTCCCTGGGACTCTGCATTTCCTGGACTTCGGTGGCTATTTCCTTTCCCATGTTAGGGATGTTTTCGACTATAATCTCTTCAAATATTTTCTTGGGTCCTTTGTCTCTCTCTTCTCCTCTGGAACCCTATAATGCAAATGTTTTTTGTGTTTAATTGTGTCCCCGAGGTCTCTTAGGCTGTCTTCATTTCTTTTCATTCTTTTTTCTTTATTCTGTTCCTTGGCAGTGAATTCCAGCATTCTGTCTTCCAGGTCTTTTATCTGTTCTGCCTCAGTTATTCTGCTATTGGTTCCTTCTAGTGTATTTTTCATTTCAGTTATTATATTGTTCATCTCTGTTTGTTTTTTGTTTAATTCTTCTAGGCATTTGTTCTTTAATTCTTCTAGGTCTTTGTTAAACCTTTTTTGCATCTTCTTGATCTTTGCCTCCATTTTTTTTGAGGTCCTGGGTCATGTTCACTATCATTATTCTGAATTCTTTTTCTGGAAGGCTGCCTATCTCCACTTCATTTAGTTATTTTCCTGGAGTTTTATCTTTTTCCTTCATCTGGTACATAACCCTCTGCCTTTTCATCTTGTCTGTCTTTCTGTGAATGTGGTTTTTGTTCCACAGGCTGCAGGATTGTAGTTCTTCTTGCTTCTGCTGTCTGCCCTCTGGTGGAGGAAGCTATGTAAGAGGCTTGTGCAAGTTTCTTGATGGGAGGGACTGGTGGTGGGTAGAGCTGGTTGTTGCTCTGGTGGGCAGAGCTCAGTAAAGCTTTAATCCACTTGTCTGCTGATGGATGGGGCTGGATTCCCTCTCTCTTGGGTGTTTGGCCTGAGGCGACCCAACACTGGAGCCTACCGGCTCTTTGGTGGGGCTAATGGCAGACTCTGGGAGGGTTCACACCAAAGAGTACTTCCCAGACCTTCTGCTGCCAGTGTCATTGTTCCTGTGGTGAGCCACAGCTATCCCCTGCCTCTGCAGGAGACCCTCCAACAGTAGCAGGTAGGTCTCTTTCAGTCTCCTATGGGGTCACTGGTCCTTCCCCTGGGTCCCGATGTGCACACTACTTTGTGTGTGCCCTCCAAGGATGGAGTCTCTGTTGCCCCCTCTTGTCAAAGTCCTGCAATCAAATCCTGCTCACCTTCGAAGTCTGACTCTCTAGGAATTCCTTCTCCCATTGCCGGACTCCCAGGTTGGGAAGCCTGACGTGTTGCCCAGAACCTTCACTCCAGTGGGTGGACTTTTGTGGTATAAGTGTTCTCCGGTTTGTGAGTCACCCACCTAGCGGTTATGGGATTTGGTTTTATTGTGATTGCGCCTCTCTTCCCGTCTCTTTGTGGCTTCTCCTTTGACTTCGGATGTGGGGTATCTTTTTTGGTGAGTTCCAGTGTCCTCTTGTCGATGAGTGTTCAGCAGTTAGTTGTCATTCCAGTGTTCTCACAAGAGGGAGTGAGTGCACATCCTTCTACTCCGCCATCTTGCTCCTGCTTTCAGTCTAGTACTAATGTTTACATTCATCGAATTCAAGGAGTTGTACGTGAGCTATTCAGCACATACAACTCTGGTTGTATGTATATGTATTTCCTTTTGTCTGGTACTGGCATTTATTAGATGAGGAACAAATAGTGTGGCCTGTCTTCAAGAAATGACACTTCATAATGTCTTGAATCTTCTAAACTTGGAAGTGTCTGATGTTTATACACAGCTGAGCAGGAAGTGCTGTCAAAGTACAAGTCAGTGAGCCCAGACCTTTAGAGCTGTGAGCAAAAAATGATTTAATTATTTCAATTCTTCCCATAACACTTATTCACTTCAACAGGACGCCTCTCTACTCCCTTGTTCTTTATTATTGTCATGAGAAAGGAACTCATGTTCATCCCCCCGTAATCTTTTTTAGGCCTGGTGGGTGGTGCATGGTTGAACATCTGAGAATGCTGTTCTTTGCTGTCCAGTGAATCAGCAGAAGAGGAGATGGGCCTCAGGTGTCCTGCAGCCAACTGTATCTCAAGGTTTGTTGACACTAATCCACATGGAATTGTACTGTCAAGTTAGATGGCTCTGGGGCTGCTGTTGATGTGAAACATACATAGCCCAAGGGAGATAACTATTCTTGGTGATAAAATGCAGTTTTCTTGGAATTTTAATTTATTCCAGAATTTCCTTCCAGAGAGCATATCCTGGTAGTTTACTGTGGTTATTATGAAGAGCAAAGTGGGAGAAGAGAAAGAGGATGAGGTGATAATATGAATTAAAATATCGGTGTTATTTTCCAAATTATACATTATCTAATTTAATACAACAGTACGGTGACAAAGTTTTATTATTATCCACATTTTACAGATAAGGAAATTGAAGTCTGGTAGGGTTAAGTAGTTTGCTCAAGGTAATTTGCTATTAGGTGAAAGAGATGAGAAAAGTACTAACTGAGCCAGACACTCTGCATACGCTCTACTGAATTATTAGATTCAATCCTCATAATAACCTATGTGGCAGAGACTAACACTGGTGCCATTTTTAAAAAAATGGATGAGAAGCCTGGTACTAGAATCATTTAGTTTTAAGGGACTAGACTTGAGTCCAGGTCTTCAGACTCCATAACCCATTGTATACTGTGGTGCAGTCCAAGTGATGTGGCATCTTCTGACTGGAACTTGAGTTTTCTAGCCACATACCACGCTAAGAAAATGTCTTTAGAGCACTTTGCACACTGCCTCACACATAAAAATATTCTGTAATTGAAAGCTACTATAAATGTGTGACTAGCAAGGCCGTATTTGCCTATTACCTTTATTATAAAGATTTCTGAAGATTTTACAACTATTGTTAGGATCATCAAATCCTGGATCCCGCTAAGCTTTTATCTGTATAAGGCATCTTTTCAGGTTGCGTCTAGAAAGACTGAAATTCAATGACAAATTGTGACTTTTCTAAATTGATAAGGTGTCAATGGCAAGTCAGGCTGACAACCCATAGCAGCAAGGGAAGTTCTCATTGTGCTTGACTACATGCTACTCTTTACTAGCCATAAGCAGTCTGGGAGCTCACAGTATCATTTCAAAAATGTTTTGCAGTTTTCCAAGTGCTTCCAAATGCGTTCTTTCACTTGTGCCTTATGACAACATTGTCCGGTGGCAATTGTTATTCCTATATTACAAATAAGAAACTGAGAGCTAGAGTCAGAGGTCAAGATGCAAGTCATACAACTAGGAAATGGAGGAACGAAAGTCCAGAGTGGATTCCCTGACTCAAAGCTCAATGCTCTTCTTACTACACACAGTTTCCTCACATTTTTATTAATATTTCTGTCTCCTTTTAATACTTAAGAGCCACCAGAATCTGAAAATACAAATGTAATAAAGTATCACAGTGGGTAGCTTTATGAAATGCATGAACAAAAAGGTAAATTTGATGGGCCTAACAGTAAAATCTTAAAAAGTACTCTCAACAAATATTCATCCAGCACCTATTTATTTAGTCTCTACTTTGTCCATGCCATCGTGTTAAATTATGTGAGGTATATAAAGAAGCAGGGGCCAGGAATGCTGGGAAAAGCCTTCAACTCAACGCATTTTTAGATGTACAAAAATTCATAGGAATCATGTTGTGGTAATTGTGTACATGTCTTATTTCACCAGTTGAACTAAAATCAAATTGATGATGGTACCTGTGTCTTATTTATCTTTAAATTTCACATAATGCCTGGCTCAATGTCTTTCCTCTTGAATGAATGAATGAATGAATGAATAGGGGTGTAGAGTTAGGGCCTCTGCTGTATAGGAGCTTATGGACTAAATGGAAAGATAAGATATGAAACTAAATTAAATACAGTAGAAGATTGGAAATTCCCTGGTGGTCCAGTGGTTAGGACTCTGTGCTCTCACTACTGGGGGCCCAGTTTTGATCCTTGGTCGGGGAACTAAGATCCCACAAGCGGCGAGGCGCAGCCAAAAAATTAATTAATTTTAAAAAAATACAGTACAAGATTGATATATGACATATGGTAGAGAGATGAGAGGCATAATTTCTAGCTGAGATGATCAGGGAAAGCTTTATGGAAGAGACACTTGTTGAATGAGAGGTAAGTAATAAGGACTTCTGCTGTCCTTTTTTAGAGCAACAATGGATAAACTAGCTTAGTGAAAATAAGAATAGGAGTTTTAAATCTTCCAGCACCCTATAGGTGGGCATAGTGGACATTCAAAACATTTTTGTTGAATGAGTAAATGAATAATGATTAAATCTTTCCAACAAAATTTTTAACGTATTAGCTTTTTAAAATGAAATGCTATTGAGACATGTTGGTGTTACGTGGAATCAGTTAGTTAAGAAATGTCAAAACACTGTGATCAAGGATCTTGCTATACTCATTTAACTCTTCTAGAAATCACAGAAGTACCTTAGAGAGTGCCTTACTCTGTTGCAGAGATTTAATAAACCTATACAATTCAGAGAAGTATTTTGGATATATAATCAAAGAGTAAAACACATATCTTTGAGAGGTTGCATAATTTCCTTGAGAGGGAGAATACCAAGCCAAAACTCTTCAGTTATATCCTCATTCCTACTTACCCTATATAATTTTAACAGCTTTTGGCAGCCTGGCAATAAAAACTAGGATATGAGAATTCCTGCTTAACTCTGAGTCTCGTTACACTCTAGTTTCCACATTGATCATTTAGTTTTATTTCTTTTCACAGAAAATCACTTGCAATGCCTCCTGGTTACCCTCAGAGCTGGGACTTTTACACCAGCAATAAAAGGAAACATTATTTACCATAAGGCATTTTTCCATTTGATGGCAGTGACTCATGGTGCTTTCCTTTACTCAAAAGTAAAATAATAATGCTTCTACCTGAAATTGAAGGGTTTTTTATGTTTTTAAAATTTTGTCTGGGTGGTAATCATCAAAAGAATAAATAAGACCTTAAAGCATTAGTAATGGAGGTGGGACTTCAGTTTGCTTTTATTACAACAGCAAGTAATAAACACATTCAGTGGACTTTCCAAATACTGTACTTTTATTTGATTCCCTTTAAGAACATTTTGAAGAATAGTGTAAAGAAAAATGTCAACAATGTTAATATTACTAGTATAAATTATTTAATGTTTTTGGTAATAGCATTTCATGCCCCATATATATTCCCATTGAGGAGAAGCTCCGTTTGAACTAGATGACTGCATGTGTTCAGTGAAGTCCAAATAATATGAAATTTTGACTTACAAAACCATGATGAACACTTTTCAAAAAATAACTTTCTAAATTAGTTATCTAGCACTGTGAGGTGAATCATGTTCTCCTGAAAATGTATGTGGTACATTTTGGAAACTTTGTATATAGTAATGTTTGAAAATTTCTGTGTGATAAAATTTAAGCCTTTTATAAAATTACTCCAAACTTTGTAAAGTTCAGAGATTTGTATTATCCTCCATCTTCTCTTAGAACTATACGTCACAGTTCTATATATTTACAATGATTAGACTACCTTGACTTGGAATTCTAAAAAAATAAAAGAAGAGAATGATGGGAATAGTTGAACGTATATCATAAACAACAGGAAAAAAGACTTTTAAAAACATTTAGAGGAAAAAAAGATATGCTTTCATGGATGGAAGCCCAAAATTGAATATGTTTCAAAGAGGATGTAAAGTTCTTTCCCCAAGGCAGGGTTTTTCAAACCTTGGTATATAGGAGATCTCTTGGGGAGCCAGTTAAAAGTAGGATTTCTAGTCCCCAGTCCCAAAGGATGGCCACATCTTATAAATATCTGAAACAGCAGAGGGGTACATGAGAAAGCGGTAAGATAGAGGGATTAAAAGGGCTGGAAAAAACTTTTAATGATGATGGTTATGTTCCTTATCATAAATGTGCTGATGACTCTTCAGGTGTGTATATAAGTCAAAACATCAAATTGTACATTTTAATTAGGTACTGCTTATTTTGTTAGTTATATGTCAATAAAGCTTCAAAATTAAATAAAGTAGGCCATGGGAAAAGGGAAAGAGGATTTCTCTGCTCTCTGAGGCACTTAGTTTTAGAGGTTCTTGTGTCTGATATTGAAGCCCCTTCTGACTCAACCACATTGTGAGGGGTGTGTGTGTGTGTGTGTGTGTGTGTGTGTGTGTGTGTGTGTGTGTGTAGTGCAAAAGAGTTTGTTAACAGGGAACAGTACAGAAGGGCTCAGGCAGTTTTCACTTGTGTGTACTTGCAAGACCCAGAGAGAAGAGTAGTCTTCCCTGCCCCTTGAGGGGCCATTCACTGTGGGTCTGCAGTTATGAGGACTATAGATTCTTGCCTTTGACTTCTAGGCTACTCTGGTGGCCGGCATCACATGGAAGTTATAGCCTCTTTCACACTGCCCAAGTTGTTTGGGTTTTAATGACAAAGGTGTGCAATAATGGTGGGGATCAAAGTCCACAATCCTATAGAACTTCTTGCAAAAGATTGTGAAATTTGCATATATGAGTGAGGAAAATGACTGATTCTTAGGCTTTATGAGAATTCTGTAGGTTGTCTAGCAATAACATGGGCTGAAAAACCTCAGGGTAGGAGAAAATTGACTTTACCAAAGAAGATGGTGGTGTGGAGCCACTTGAATATTAAAAGATTTGTAGCTCAACTGGATAGTGGGAAGTACACTTACTGAGGACAAACATGGAGGAAGGTTCCAGTAGTTGCCCGTTCTTGCTTCTTTATACAGATGAGGAAATGGGGTCAGTATTGATTGTGAGCTTTGGCTGAAGTCACAGACACAGTGTGATTGAACTAAGGAAGACATCTCACTTTTTCAGTTCTCAATTGAATACTGTTTGAACCACTCTTTTTACCAACTGCAGATATTTTTTCCTTTTTGACTCTGAAGAAATGAACTTCAAACTGGAGATAGCAGAACAAGCATGGTTAAGGAGTATTTGAAATTTAAGCAAGATCAGACATGGGAGAGCACTTAGGTGCTATAAACTAGCATATATTTCTTCAGAGTCATAAAGTTATACATCAGGATCCTGAAAGGTCTTGCAGATGTAAATGCAGAATCATAGTTTGGGGTAAGTCGTCATGAACAACAGTTATCTTAAAAAGGGAAATTGGAAAAAATAAGATTCTGGAAAGGTTAACGAATCTTCTTTAACTATTATGCTATGCTATCTCCTATTTATAAACTGACAGGGTTTAGTTAGGTGGCTATTTCAGTTCTCAAATAAATCTAATCATAATCCAAATTTCCTGGGATAAGTAAGTGTTGTAGGATGAGGCTAAAGAAGATCCTGGTAGGTTCTTTTAAGAACATGAGTGATAACTGGAGAAGTGAGTTGGAGCCTGGAGTAAAAACATTGGCTGTAAGTAATTTCATAAGCACTTTCATATGTAGAGACTATGAAAGAGCTGTACTTATTCTTCCTAAGGCTGTACTCTAGGAAATAGGTTAAACTCTGAATGAGATTGGCAGGGGAATGAGTATTGCTAGCCATTGGAATATGTAACTATGTCTTTAAAAAGATAACTTCTTGTTTATGTAAGATTCTAGCTCAAGTTCTACATCTTCCAGGAAGATATTTTCTCTGACTTGTATTGGCCATATTTATTTGATCTTTCTCTGAACTTCAGTTGTCCTGAGAGTCAATAGGTCAACAGCATGCAGGTTATCTCATAATTAATTAAGTTGTACTTGTGTCAACCAAATGCAAAGACCAGGTTAGATATTACAAGAGATGCATATATGAAAAGATAATTGGATTATCATCTTATTGAGGTCATCTGGAGAAGGCTTCACTCTTCTGGAAGTTTATTTAGAGTTTATGAGGGAGAGAAGAAATTTCAGTTAGAATTTAGGGACTCTAAATAGAAGGCCAGGAAATAAGCCACTGTTAGGCTTAAAGAGTTTATCATGGTAAGAGGCAGGAGATGTAGCTGGCACTGTAGGTTAGGGTCAGATTTTGGACAATCCGCAGAAGGGGAGAAAATATTTGCAAATTATACATTTGATAAGGGACTTATATCTAAAATATACAAAGAACTCTTACAACTCAGTTAAAAATGACATATAACCCAATTTTTTTAAATGGTCAAAAGATCTGAATAGAATTTTATCCAGATAAGATATATGAATTGCCAGTAAGGTGCATGAAAAGATGCTCAACCTCATTAGCCATCAAATGCAAACCCAAATGATGATGAGAGACCACTTCACACTCATCAGGATGGCTATAACAAAAAATTCAGATAAAAACAAATGTTGTCAAAGATGTGGAAAAATCAGAACCTCATACACTGCTGGTAGGAATGTTGTTTGATGTAGTCACTTGGAAAACTATCTGATAGTGCTTCAAAAAGTTAAACATACTTTTACCATTTGATCCAGCAATTGTACTTCTAGAGAAATAAAAATATGTTTATATAAAAACTTGTATATTAATATTCATAGCAGCTATTCATGATATCCAAGCAGTGGAAACAACCCAAATATTCATCAACTGATGAATGAATAAACAAAATGTGGTATATCCATACAATGGAATATTATTCAGCCATTAAAAGGAATGAAGTACTGATACTTGCTGCAACATGGATGAACTTTAAAAACCTAATACTAAGTAACAGAACTCAGCCACACAAAAAAACACATATTATTGATATATGACTCCATTTATATGAAACACCACAGTAGACAAGTCTGTAGAGACAGAAAGTAGGTTAGTGCTTGTTTTTAGGGTTAGTGGGGGGAAGGAGAATGTGGATACTTGGGGGATAATAGCTAAAGGATACAGGGTTTCTTTTGGTGGTGATGGAAATGTTCTAAAACTGATGTGGTGATGGTTGTACAACTCTGAATATACTAAAAAACATTGAATTGTATACTTTAAAAGGGTGAATTTTATATGTGAATTAGATCTCAATAATAGTGTTATCCAAAACAAACAAGCAGACAAAAAACTCACACGCATATTTTATTTTTAAAAACTTTTTCCTACTTCTGTACACTGAGAGTGTCTAAAAGCAATGACCAACCCAATAGCAAAGACTACCTTTTTGGTATCCAGATCGTGGTCTTTACCACTTACATTAAAAGGAACTTTTGTTTTGTTTTGATTTTTGAGAAATGGCTGATTCTAGTTATGGAACAAAAAGAAATGTACAAAGTGAGCCTGAAATATCCTCTAGTATTGGAAAACAAGGTAACTATCAAAGACTTTGGGTGATATCCAAAGAGCTCAGGAGGCAACCTGAATAAGCTTCTACTGGTCTAAGATGAAATTATTTGAGCATCAGTTAAGACAAAAACTACAGTGGATACATCAGATATGCTTCATGTCATGGGTTTATGATGGTATTAAAAATAACTCATTGATGGCTCCTGGTGATTCTTTTTATTTATTTATTTTTTGAAAATGTCTAAAGAGAAAGAATCAAGTGTTTGTCCTCCGTTCTTATATAACCTTACCTCAGTAACCAAATAATTAATGAGGGAATATTTCTCTGTTTGGAAGGATTCTAGCTAATAAATGGAGAAGAAGTGACAAATATCATTATTTTGTCACCCTGATAATGTATTAATGGGTCTAAGAAATAATCATCAGTAGTCGATAACATCAAAAAAGAGAGACAACGTATACATCTTGGTAGAAGTATGCAATATTACCCATGAAGGAAATCTGCCCAGAAATGAAAAAAATATTCTGAATCTGATCAAACATCTAGATTTACCTGCCAATTTATAGGAAGTGTAAGTGACAAAGGAACTCTATAAATGACATCACTGCTCTGTAATTAGCATAATATATTTTAGAAAACTTTGCAGGATAAACGACTTAGTATCTTAGTCCTGGTATCAACAACAACAAGTGCAAGATATAAAAACAAGGAGAAGGCTTTAAAAGACATACCAGCTATCTCAATGTATGGACATTTTGAATCTTGATTTAACGATTTGTCTGTCTTAAAAATTTATAAGGCAGTCAGTATATGTGAACAGTGTCTGGATATTTGATGATATTAAGTAACTATTGTTAATTTTTAGGGATGATTATATTTTTTATGCCTTCTAAAAAGAACCTCCAGTTTTAGAGATACATGCTGAAATATCTCTGTGATATGAAATGATATGATACGTAGGATTTGCTTAAAAATAATTGAGGGAAGAGTGGGTAAAAGTATAGTAGAACAAGCTTGTCATGTTAATATGTTGAAACTAGGTGATGAAATGGGCACATTGAGTTTATAGTATTATTACCACAACTAGTGTTCATGTTTGAAACTTCAATAATAAAATTTTAAAATAAAATTTACAAACATAAATAGTAAATGTTTTTAGATCCCATGCTCAGTAAGATATAATTTGAGGAAAAGGAAATAAAGAAACAATCTTTGGCAGCACTTATGCTTACCTTACGGAACCATCGTTACATTTCTGTTCTGCTGCGCAACAGGTTTAAGTTGCCGAGCTCAACTCAGCCTAACCAAGGATATAGTCAAGCTAATGAGTTACTAATTCAAAGTCAGAATGTGTCACAAGTTAAATTGTTTATGTTTATTTGCTTGAAATATTCATTCGTTCACAATAGGTGGTAAGGATTTTGCCTGTAGGTAACAGCAGGCAATGGGTGTTCTAGCATCAGTGAAATTCTATTCAAAAAATTAACTGGGGGCTTCCCTGGTGGCGCAGTGGTTGAGAGTCCGCCTGCCGATGCAGGGGACACGGGTTCGTGCCCCAGTCCAGTAAGATCCCACATGCCGCGGAGCGGCTAGGCCCGTGAGCCATGGCCGCTGAGCCTGCGCGCCCGGAACCTGTGCTCTGCAACGGGAGAGGCCACAACAGTGAGAGGCCCACGTACCACAAAGAAAAAAAAAAAAAATTAACAGGAAAGGGGAAGGAGTGACTGACGTCATTAAAAACCAAAGAAAGGAGAATGAGAATAGAGTTGTGTTTTCTTAATCATAGTTTATTTATTTTTTCTAACATCTTTATTGGAGTATAATTGCTTTACAATGTTGTGTTAGTTTCTGCTGTATAACAAAGTGAATCAGCTATATATATATATATACATATATTCCCATTTCTCCTCACTCTTGCATCTCCCTCGCATCCTCACTATCCCACCGCTCTAGGTGGACACAAAGCACCAAGCTGATCTTCCTGTGCTATGCGGCTACTTCCCACTAGCTATCTGTTTTACATATGGTAGGGTATATATGTCAATGCTACTCTTTCACTTCGCCCTAGATTACCCTTCCCACTCCCCATGTCCTCAAGTCCATTCTCTACATCTGCGTCTTTATTCCTGTCCTGCCACTAGGTTCTTCAGAACATTTTTTTTTTAGAGTCTATATATATGTGTTAGCATACGGGATTTTTTTTTTTTCTGACTTACTTCACTCTGAATGACAGTCTCTAGGTCCATCCACCACACTACAAATAACTCAATTTCGTTTCTTTTTATGGCTAAGTAATATTCCATTGTATATATGTGTCACATCTTCTTTATCCATTCATCTGTCTGTGGACACTTAGGTTGCTTCCATGTCCTGGTTATTGTAAATAGTGCTTCAGTGAACATTGTGGTGCATGAATCTTTGCGAATTATGTATTACTCGGGGTAGATGCCCAGTAGTGGGATTGCTGGGTCATATGGTAGTTCTATTTTTATTTTTTTAAGGAACTTCCATACTGTTCTCCAAAGTGGCTGTATCAGTTTACATTCCCAACAACAGTGCAAGAGGGTTCACTTTTCTCCACACCCTCTCCAGCATTTATTATTTGTAGATTTTTTGATAATGGCCATTCTGACAGGTGTGAGGTGATACCTCATTGTAGTTTTGATTTGCATTTCTCTAATGATTAGTGATGCTGAGCATCCTTTCCTGTGTTTGTTGGCAATCTGTGTATCTTCTTTGCAGAAATGTCTATTTAGGTCTTCTCCCCATTTTTGGATTGGGTTGTTTGTTTTTTTGATATTGAGCTGCATGAGCTGCTCGTATATTTTGGAGATTAATCCTTTGTCAGTTGCTTCATTTGCAAATATTTTCTCCCATTCTGAGTGTTGTCTTTTCATCTTCTTTATGGTTTCCTTTGCTGTGCAAAAGCTTCTAGGTTTCATTAGGTCCCATTTGTTTATTTTTCTTTTATTTCCATTTATCTAGGAGGTGGGTCAAAAAGGATCTTCCTGTGATTTATGTCATAGAGTGTTCTGCCTATGTTTTCCTCTAAGAGTTTTATAGTGTCCAGCCTTACATTTAGGTCTTTAATCCATTTTGAGTTTATTTTTGTGTATGGTGTTAGGGAGTGTTCTAATTTCATTCTTTCACATGTAGCTGTCCAGTTTTCCCAGCACCACTTACTGAAGAGGCTGTCTTTTCTCCATTGTATATTCTTGCCTGCTTTATCAAAGATAAGGTGACCATATGTGCATGGGTTTATTTCTGGGCTCTCTATCCTGTTCCATTGATCTATATTTCTGTTTTTGTGCCAGTACCATACTGTCTTGATTACTGTAGCCTTGTAGTATAGTCTGAAGTCAGGGAGTCTGATTCCTCTGGCTCCGTTTTTCTTTCTCCAGATTGCTTTGGCTATTCGGGGTCTTTTGTGTTTCCATACAAATTGTGAAATTTTTTGTTTTAGTTCTGTGAAAAATGCCATTGCTAGTGTGACAGGGATTGCATAGAATCTATAGATTGCTTTGGGTAGTATTGTCACTTTTACAATGTTGATTCTTCCAATTGAATATAGTATAGCTCTCCATCCGTTTGTAGCATCTTTATTTTTTTCATCAGTGTCTTATAGTTTTCTGCATACAGGTCTTTTGTCTCCTTAGGTAGGTTTATTCCTAGGTATTTTATTCTTTTTGTTGCAATGGTTAATGGGAGCATTTCCTTAATTTCTCTTTCAGATTTTTTCATCATTAGCCTATAGAAATGCAAGAGATTTCTGTGCATTAATTTTGTATCCTGCTACTTTACCAAATTCATTAATTAGCTCTAGTAGTTTTCTGGGGCATCTTTATGATTCTCTATGCATAGTATCATGTCATCTGTAAACAGTGACAGTTTTATTTCTTTTTTTCCATTTTGGATTCCTTTTATTTCTTTTTCTTCTCTGATTGCTGTGGCTAAAACCTCCATAACTATGTTGAATAAGAGTGGTGAGAGGGCTTCCCTGGTGGCGCAGTGGTTGAGAGTCCGCCTGCCGATGCAGGGGACACGGGTTCGTGCCCCGGTCCAGGAAGATCCCACATGCCACAGAGCGGCTGGGCCCGTGAGCCATGGCCGCTGAGCCTGCGCGTCCGGAGCCTGTGCTCCGCAACGGGAGAGGCCACAACAGTGAGAGGCCCGCGTACCGCAAAAAAAAAAAAAAAAAGAGTGGTGAGAGTGGGCAACCTTATCTTGTTCCTGATTTAGTGGAAATGGTTTCAGTTTTTCACCATTGAGAACGATGCTGGCTGTGGGTTTTTCATATATGGCCTTTATTTTGTTGAGGAAAGTTCCTTCTGTGCCTCCTTTCTGGATGGTTTTTTTCATAAATGGGTGTTGAATTTTGCTGAAAGCTTTCTCTCCATCTATTGAGATGATCATATGGTTTTTCTCTTTCAGTTTGTTAATGTGGTGTATCACATTGATTGATTTGCGTATATTGAACAATCCTTGCATTCCTGGGATAAACCCCACTTGTTCATGGTGTATGATCCCTTTAATGTGCTGTTGGATTCTGTTTGCTAGTATTTTGTTGAGGATTTTTGCATCTATGTTCATCCATGATTTTGGCTTGTAGTTTTCTTTTTTTGTGACATCTTTGTCTGGTTTTGGTATCAGGGTGATGGTGGCCTTGTAGAATGAGTTTGTGACTTTTCCTTCTTCTGCTATATTTTGGAACAGTTTAAAAAGGATTGTTGTTACCTGTTCTCTAAATGTTTGATAAAATTTGCCTGTGAAGCCATCTGGTCCTGGGCTTTTGTTTGTTGGAAAATTTTTAATCACAGTTTCAATTTCAGTGCTTGTGATTGGTCTGTTTATTTTTCTATTTCTTCCTGGTTCAGTCTTGGAAGGTTATGCTTTTCTAAGAATTTGTCCATTTCTTCCAGGTTGTCCATTTTATTGGCATAGAGTTCCTTGTAGTAGTCTCTTAGGATGCTTTGTATTTCTGTGGTGTCTGTTGCAACTTCTCCTTTTTCATTTCTAATTCTATTGATTTGAGTCTTCTCCCTTTTTTTCTTGATGAGTCTGACTAATGCTTTATCAATTTTGTTTATCTTCTTAAAGAACCAGCTTTTAGTTTTATTGATCTTTGCTATTGTTTCCTTCATTTCTTTTTCATTTATTTCTGATCTGATGTTTATGATTTCTTTCCCTCTGTTAAGTTTGGGTTTTTTCTTCTTTCTCTAATTGCTTTAGGTGTAAGGTTAGGTTGTTTATTTGAGATGTTTCTTGTTTCTTGAGGTAGGATTGTATTGCTATAAAGTTCCCTCTTAGAACTGCTTTTGCTGTATCCCGTAGGTTTTGGGTTGTCATGTTTTCATTGACGTTTGTTTCTAGGTATTTTTTGATTTCCTCTTTGATTTCTTCAGTGATCTCTTGGTTATTTAGTAGTGTATTGTTTAACCCCCATGTGTTTTTATTTTTTACAGTTTTTTTCCTGTAGTTGATATCTAGTCTCAGAACATTGTTGTCGGAAAAGGTTCTTGGTACGATTTCACTTTTCTTAAATTAACTAAGGTTTGATTTGTGACCCAAGATGTGATCTATCCTGGAGAATGTTCCATTAGCAGTTGCAAAGAAATTGTATTCTATTGTTTATGGATGGAATGTCCTATAAATATCAATTAAGTCCATCTTGTTTAATGTATCATTTAAAGCTTGTGTTTCCTTATTTATTTTCATTTTGGATGATCTGTCCATTGGTGAAAGTGGGGTGTTAAAGTACCCTACTATAATTGTGTTAATGTCAATTTCCCCTTTTATGGCTTTTAGCATTTGCCTTTTGTATTGAGGTACTCCTCTGTTGGATGCATAAATGTTTACAATTCTTTTATCTTCTTCTTGGATTGATATCTTGATCATTTTATAATGTCCTTTGTTTCTTGTAATACTCTTTATTTTGAAGTCTATTTTGTCTGATATGAGAATTGCTACTCCAGCTTTCTGTTGATTTCCATTTGCATGGAATAGCTTTTTCCATCCCCTCACTTTCAGTCTGTATGTCCCTAGGTCTGAAGTGGGTCTCTTTCAGACAGCATATTTATGGGTCTTGATTTTGTATCCATTCAGTCAGTCTATGTCTTTTTGTTGGAGCATTTAATCCATTTACATTTAAGGTAGTTATTGATATGTATGTTCTTATTACCATTTTCTTAATTGTTTTGGGTTTGTTTTTGTAGGTCTTTTCCTTCTCTTGTGTTTCCTGCCTAGAGAAGTTCCTTTAGCATTTGTTGTAAAGCTGGATTGTTGGTGCTGAATTCTCTTAGCTTTTGCTTGTCTGTAAAGGTTTCAGTTTCTCTGTCAAATCTGAATGAGATCCTTGCTGGGTAGAGTAATCTTGGTTTTAGGCTTTTCCATTCCATCGCTTTAAATATGTCCTGCTGCTCCCTCTGGCTTGCACAGTTTCTGCTGAAGGATCAGCTGTTAACCTTATGGGGATGCTGTTGTATGTTATTTGTTTCTTTTTCCTTGCTGCTTTTAATATTTTTTCTTGTATTTAATTTCTGATAGTTTAATATGTGTCTTGTCTTGTGTCTCCTTGGGTTTTTCCTGCAGGGGACAGTCTGCGTTTCCTGGACTTGACTATTTCCTTTCCCATATTAGTGAAGTTTTTGACTATAATCTCTTCAAATATTTTCTCAGTCCCTTTCTTTTTCTCTTCTTCTTCTGGGACCCCTATAATTTGAATATTGGTGCTTTTAATGTTGTCCCAGAGGTCTCTGATACTGTCCTCAATTGTTTTCATTCCTTTTTCTTTATTCTGCTCTATGGTAGTTACTTCCAGTATTTTATCTTTCAGGTCTCTTATCCGTTCTTCTGCCTCCATTATTCTCCTATTGATTCCTTCTAGAGAATTTTTAATTTCATTTATTGTATTGTTTCTCATTGTTTGTTTGTTCTTTAGTTCTAGGTCCTTGTTAAACGTTTCTTATGTTTTCTCCATTCTGTTTCCAAGATTTTGGATTATCTTTACTATCATTACTCTGAATTATTTTTCAGGTAGACTGCCTATTTCCTTTTCATTTGTTTGGTCTAGTGGGTTTTTATCTTGGTCCTTCATCTCTGTGTATTTCTCTTTCTTCTCATTTTCTTACGTTACTGTGTTTGGGGTCTCCTTTTCACAGGCTGCAAGTTTGTAGTTGCCGTTGTTTTTGGTGTCTCCCCACAATGGGTAAGGTTGGTTCAGTGGGTTATGTAGTCTTCCTGATGGAGAGGACTAGTGCCTGTGTTCTGGTGGATGAGGTTGGATCTTCTCTTTCTCGTGGGCAGGACTGCATCCAGTGTTGTGTTTTGGGGTGTCTGTGAACTTATGATTTTAGGCAGCCTCTCTGCTAATTGGTGGGGTTGTGTTCCTGTCTTGCTACTTGTTTGGCATAGAGTGTCCAGGGCTGTAGCTTGCTGGTCATTGAGTGGAGCTTGGTGTTAGCATTGAGATGGAGATCTCTGGGAGAGCTTTTGCCATTTGATATTACGTGGGGCTGGGAGGTCTCTGGTGAACCAATGTCCTGAACTCGACTCTCCCACCTCAGAGGCTCAGACCTGACACCTGGCCAGAGCACCAAGACCGTGTCAGCCAGCCAACTCAGAAGAAAAGGGAGAAAAACATACTTAAATAAAATAAAGTTATTAAAATAAAAAATTAAAAAATATTATTAAAAGTAAGAAAATAAAAGAGTAATTAAAAAAAAAAGAAGAGAGCAACCAGACCAAAAAACAAATGATAACAAGTGCTAAAATCTATACTCAGAAAAACCCCCAAAAAGCAGACACACAAAAACCCAGGACAAATGGTAAAAGCAAAACTATGCAGACAAAATCACACAAAGAGGCATACACATACCCACTCACAAAAAGAGAAAATGGAAAAAACATATATATATATATATATATATATATATATAAAAGGAGAGCAACCAAATCAATAAACAAATCTACCATTGATAAAAAGCTCTAAATACTAAACTAAAATAAACATAAAACCACAAACAAATTAGATGGAGAATGCAAACCCCAAGTCTACAGTTGGACCCAAAGTTCATGGCCTCAATTTTGAGATGATTTGTTGTCTATTTCGGTATTCCACAGATGCTGGGTACATCAAGTTGACTGTGGAGATTTAATCCACTGCTCCTGAGGCTGCTGGGAGAAACTTCCCTTTCCCTTCTTTGTTTGCACAGCTCGCAGGGTTCAGCTTTGGATTTGGCCCCGCCTCGGTATGTAGTTCGCCTGAGAGCATCTGTTCCCTTCCCAGATGGGATGGGGTTAAAGTAGCAGCTGATTAGGGGGCTCTTGCTCGCTCAGGCTGGGGGGAGGGAGGGTACGGAATGCAGGCCGAGCCTGTGGTGGCTGAGTCCAGCATGACGTT